>NC_089794.1:22372602-22537602 GCF_040412425.1 Macrobrachium rosenbergii
CTGGGAGCACAGTGAAGTTAACTTAGCACATATTGTGACAGATAGGTTGCTCTAGGATTTTGTTGGCAAGTTTGTTAGTTGCATCTAAAAAATGTTCTGCAGTTAATGACAGACTCTCTCTCTCTCTCTCTCTTTCTCTCTCTCTCTCTCTCTCTCTCTCTCTCTCTCTCTCTCTCTCTCTCTCTCTCTCTCTCTCTCTCTCTCTCTCTCAAGTGGTTCAGCTTAGGCTGTAATGTCGATATCTGGTAGTCACTCTCATCAAAAATGAATTTTAGTAAAGGACTACTTTCTCTGAATCTATTTCTGGGCAAATACTCTGTGCAAAGGGGCACTATGTTGAAAGTTTCCTGTTACAAGACCAAAGGGGCCACTGTACAACAAACAGAAAAGGAGCAAAAGCTGCAAGTATTTAGAGCAGACTTAATAATACACTATGTCATGCTGGCAGTAATATCAGCTACCCATTCAAAAGTAAAATAACAGGAAATCTGAAGTTTCTACTTATCTAAGTGTCCTCTTACCGTCACCAAATCTGTAAAGCACCTCAGGGAACCCATTGGCAGCAGTGGGCCAACGGAGAGCTAAGTTGCTGATGGCTTTCCTTCCGATGACCTGCTGATGTTGCTCGTCTGTCAGCAGGATGTCAGTCTCATAAAAGTTCATCCCGTTAATAGCTGTTGGATTGAGAAGCGTTATATCTCCATCCTGTTGGATCAAGAGTGAGAATAGATCAGTGATCGTTTTTTACTCTCAGAATACTTCAAGTATTTCATAACTTTAATAAAGTACTTGTTCAAGAGTAGTAAGAGAGATATTTAGCCTTGACTGGAGGGCTGTTGCTGTGTCAATAGTTTTGGAATGAGTCATTAATTCTCATATTTCATCAGATCTGTGACATGAAGGCTACGTGAGTTCCAGTTTTTTTTGGTTGACTCAATAGCTTGTGGAAGAGAATCTTCAGAAGTTAAGAATCTGAACCCTTTGGGAGACTGAGTGGCTTTTGGAAGAAAATTTTTAGGATGTAAAAACCTGAAGCCTTTGGTAGACTCTCACTAACTTTTGGAGGGAAATCTTACGAATTTAAAAAACTGAAGCCTTTAGTAGACTCATTAACTTTTAAAAGAGAACTGTCAAAATTTAAGAATCTGACGCCCTCCGAAGACTCAGTAGCTTTAGGAGAGAATTTTCAAAATCTGAAGCCTTTGGTAGACTCAGTAGCTTTTGGAGAGAATTTTCAAAATCTGAAGCCTTTGGTAGACTCAGTCGCTTTTGGAAGAAAATTTTTAGACTAAAATCTTGAAACCTTTGGTAGACTCAATGGCTTTTGGAAGAGAAGTTTCAGACTGTAAAAACCTGAAGCTTTTGGTAGACTCACTAGCTTTTGGATGGAAAATCTTACAAAAAGACCTGAAGCCTTTGGTAGATTCACTAGCTTTAGAAGGGGGAATCTTACAAAGTTGAAAACCTGAAGCCTTTGGTAGATTCACTAGCTTTAGGAGGGGAAATCTTACAAGGTTGAAAACCTGAAGCCTTTGGTAGACTCACTAGCTTTAGGAGGGAGAATCTTACAAAGTTGAAAACCGGAAGCCTTTGGTAGATTCACTAGCTTTAGGATGGGAAATCGTGCAAAGTTGAAAACCTGAAGCCTTTGGTAAACTCAGTATCTTTTGGAAAGAAAGTCTTACAAGTAAAACCTGAAGCCTTTGGTAGATTCACTAGCTTTTGAAAGAGAACTTTCAAAACTTAAGAATCTAAAGCCTTTGATGGACTGAGCAACTTTCGGAAATGAAGTCTTACAAAGCAGAAGCTTCAAGCTTTGGTGGAACCAGTCACTTATCTGAAGCTGAATAATTTCCACTACACATACTTGTACTCCCGCAGGGGAGTAGTGCCGCCAGTGCGCCGCACGCGGTGCCCCATAGGCATTACTGAAGGTTCTTTGCAGCGTCCCTTCCGGCCCCTAGCTGCAACCCCTTTCATTCCTTTTACTGTACCTCAGTTCATAGTCTGTTTACACTTTTTGAACCTCCCTTACTCTCAATTTCCCTTTCAGCACTGAATTGCGTCGAAGGTCTTAGCATTTGGCCTTGGGCCTAAATTTGATACTGTTCCAGTTCCATTACATATTTGTGCAAAATGTTAAGAATGACAATAATTTACATCTTTTCTGTTTTGCAGTTAAGGAGACAAATATGCAAATTTAGTCATATACCAAGTAAAAAAAAAAACTGAAAATTAATATGATACTCACAGTCGAAGGCTGATCCTTTTTAGGTTTGTTCTGTGGAAGTCAGAAAAAAGATTTACGATTATTTGCTTGATAAATGCCCATCGCATACACTTCAAGATTCCATTGAGAATGTTGGCTTGTATTTTAGCAGTTTTATTTTCCAAGTCAGGTCTGTATCTTGACCTTTAAACAATTGGTTATTTATAATATATATATATATATATATATATATATATATATATATATATATATATATATATATATATATATATATATATAAACCAAAGGTTATAATGAGATTAGTAATCTATGTACACATCATTCACATTACTATAATCTTTCTGAATGCAACGGAACCTCAAAAGTTCAATTCTCCTTGTATTTTAATAATGTACTTATATTTTTTAATTTATTTTTCAATTCAGCAATTTAATTTTCTTTTCTGGTAAATGATTTCTTCTGTATTTCATATTATCTTCTGTTACTTTTCAAATGAACACTTTGATATTCTTTGGATGCTTGAATTTCAAGTCAGTGGCCCCTGTGGGGGGCTTGTTCCATATGAATAGGGATTCACCTAAATAATAATAATAATAATAATAATAATAATAATAATTATGATATTATTATTATTATTATTATTATTATTGCTAATAGATTCACAATTTCGTGAAAAACAATCTGAGTAATAAAAATCATAATAAAAATCAATTATATAGTAAATATATTACTATGTAAAAATCAAAGACTTTCGAACACCTGAACGGTGTTCCTCATCAGTGTTAACGTTAAAATGCAGTGAGGGTAATTTTCTTATGAAATCGTTTTTAAAAATTAGGGGCGGGGCGAGAAGATAACAGCCCATCACGGAAGTGCTGGTTCGGGTGTTATGTAATGCCAAATTCAACAGGCAGTTGCGCCAATCTCCTTGATCTTCGTACTTGCGTTGTTGCATCTGCCTGCGCTGCATAGGTGCCATAGTCGGAACCATCCACAGGGACGTCGGCTATCTGGAGAGACGGGGAAGAGGAAGCAGAGCATCAGGGTTCACACGGTCAACGTCAGTTTTGAAATTAAAATGTTTAATGTAGTGTTTGGCAATAAACCAGTTGATGAAAGGGTCTTCATTAGTAAATGACTTATTATCTTCAAACGATATTCCCATGTTTATGGCAGCACCTTCAACTAATCTTCTCACGTGAGAATCGTCACTTTTAAAATTGTTCGTGCACCACCCCAATTAATTTTGTGGTCTAAATTAAAACTATGAGCTACAAAGCGCTCCCCTGTGCATGAAGATCATAGGCCCTTCTATGTTCCCTTAATCTTACATCAGTCCCTACCACTCTCCCCGTAGTAACAACCATTGCAATCATAGCAGGGAACCTTGTAAACACCGCTGTTTCTCTTGGTGCTGTTATTATTCTTGGTAAGGGCTTTTGCCAAGTTGTTTTTATAGGTATAAACAATTTTTATATCCTTTTGGTATTTATTCATATAATCGCCCACTCTTGAGACTTCTTCTTCAAAGGGTAATGATACATGTTTCTTGTTACTTATTTCCTTATTAACATGGCCTATATAAAAGCTCCTTTTAGCATGTTAATAAGGAAATAAGTAATAAGTAACAAGAAACATGTATCATTACCCTTTGAAGAAGAAGTCTCAAGAGTGGGCGATTATATGAATAAATACCAAAAAGGATATAAAAATTGTTTATACCTATAAAAACAACTTGGCAAAAGCCCTTACCAAGAATAATAACAGCACCAAGAGAAACAGCGGTGTTTACAAGGTTCCCTGCTATGATTGCAATGGTTGTTACTACGGGGAGAGTGGTAGGGGACTGATGTAAGATTAAGGGAACATAGAAGGGCCTATGATCTTCATGCACAGGGAGCGCTTTTGGTAGCTCATAGTTTTAATTTAGACCACAAAATTAATTGGGGTGGTGCACGAACAATTTTTAAAAGTGACGATTCTCACGTGAGAAGATTAGTTGAAGGTGCTGCCAAAACATGGGAATATCGTTTGAAGATAATAAGTCATTTACTAATGAAGACCCTTTCATCAACTGGTTTATTGCCAAACACTACATTAAACATTTTAATTTCAAAACTGACGTTGACCGTGTGAACCCTGATGCTCTGCTTCCTCTTCCCCCCCGTCTCTCTCCAGATAGCCGACGTCCCTGTGGATGGTTCCGACTATGGCACCTATGCAGCGCAGGCAGATGCAACAACGCAAGTACGAAGATCAAGGAGATTGGCGCAACTGCCTGTTGAATTTGGCATTACATAACACCCGAACCAGCACTTCCGTGATGGGCTGTTATCTTCTCGCCCTAATAATTTTTAAAAAACGATTTCATAAGAAAATTACCTCACTGCATTTTAACGTTAACACTGATGAGGAACACCGTTCAGGTGTTCGAAAGTCTTTGATTTTTTACATAGTAATATATTTACTATATAATTGTGGATTTTTATTACTCACATTATTATTATTATTATTATTATTATTATTATTATTATTATTATTATTATTATTATTATTTGAAAGCTTCAATTTCAAATCAATGGCCCCTTTGTTGGCCTTGTTCCATATGAATAGGGGTTCAGCTTCTGAATAATAATAATAATAATAATAATAATAATAATAATAATAATAATAATACGACCCTCGTGGGCATGTTCTATACGAACAGGGCTTCATCTTCAGAATAATAATAATAATAAAAATAATAATAATAAAAATAATAATGTGTGTAATAAAAATCCACAATTATATAGTAAATAAATTACTGTGTAGAATAAACAAAGACTTTCGAACACTTGAACGGTGTTTCTCATCAGTGGTGACGTTACAGTGTTATTACACAGATTGGTTTTCACGAAATTGTGAATCTCTTAGCAATAATAATAACAATAATACTAGTGTGAAAATTAAATCCAGCGGCACGTATAATCACTTAAATTGACCGCCATGCAACGAAAAACAGTTGTAGTGATAATTTTACCGTCCACTAACCATTAACTTTCACAAGTGTAACCTTGACCTTTGCCAGACAATAATATTAAAATAAGAGATAATAATAGTTCGATTTTTTCTCCTGTGATTTAGTTTTCCGCAAAACGTACCAAATTGCAGCCCTCTAGCCTCAGTAGTTTTTATTTTATTTAAGGTTAAAGTTAGCCATGACCGTGCATCTGGCACTGCTCAAGGTGCCAACAACACAGGCCACCATCGGGTCTTGGCATAAAGTTTCATGGGCCAGGGCTGAGAGTCTCATACAGCATTAGACACTGTACGGAAAGCTCGGTTGCGCATTTTTTACTTTTGTGTCTGTTGGGATTAAGAGCTGACTTCACCGTGGGTCCGAGTCCCGCCTGGGAATGATGATTTCGGCATCGGTTCCTTCGGGATTTCAAGGCTTTCAGTGGATATGTATATACTGTATACGTGTGTGTATATATGTATGTATATATAGATGTGTGTATATATATATGTATGTATGTGCATATATATATATATATATATATATATATATAAATGTATATGTATTTCATATTAATGTAAGACATTAGACCTTTATGTCTTGTTCCTTGTGAATATAAAATAATAATAATAATAATAATAATAATAATAACTTAGACGGCAAGAAGCCAAAGTCTGTCTGATACTTGTTATTCTCTCTCTCTCTCTCTCTCTCTCTCTCTCTCTCTCTCTCTCTCTCTCTCTCTCTCTCTCTCTCAGTCTAAGAATAAATAAATCATTATCTGCCACTAAATTCTCTCTATTTCATTCCCGTGGTATAGCCTAGAAATAGTAGTAGGGGGTGCACTGTAAGCATTACTTACGGTTCTTTGCAGCGTGCCTTCCTTAGGCCCCTAAGTGCAACCCCCTTTCGTTCCTTTTTACTGTACCTCCTTTCATATTCTCCTTCTCCCAGCTTACTTTCCTCAACCCTCTCCTAACAATTGATTCAAAGTGCAACTGCTTTGAGGTTTTCCTCCTGTTACGCTTCTCGAACAATTTACCGTCAGTTTCCGTTTCAGCGCTGGATGACCTCATAGGCCTAAATTCTATATTCAGTCAGTCTGCTATACGAGAGAGCTATTTTCCATCTATATTTCTATTCCCTATCAGTTAAAGTTTACGTTTTTTTCGCCCAACTACGAAGGCTCTGATAAGAGATGGGGGTATTAGGCACATTTTACCAACGTAAAATTTCGTTTTTTTTTTCAGAAAAATGGGGAAACTGTGGCTCTTTTGAGTATAATTCGCCATTTTTTTGCCTTCAAATTTCGTTATTATTTTTGGCAAAATTGAAGCCACGCAAGCACGCACTCGCACGCAGACACAAATTGGAAATCGCGAACAAGACTGAGAGGCTATGGTTGAATTTCTCAGTTTTTCAGAAAATTGTAGAAAACTCCGGCTACTTGACACTCCGGTCTCTTAGTCGTAAATACACCTGTAACTACAGTTTTCCCAGTCTCTGAAACATCTAAATGATCGTGTAAGTCACTACAGTAATGAATACATAAATAAATCACAGACTACTTCGTACTAGAAAGCTATGTCATGATTTACATAAATAAATCACAGGCTACTTCGTACTAGAAAGCCACGTTCAGGCGAAGAATCACCCTCGCGAATTTACGCTTACTAAGACCGAGGCTTAATAATACCTGCTGCATTTGTATTAAAATAATCAAGGCGACGGAAATCTAAACTAAACTAGTCTCTCTCATCTCACCTTCACAGCAGCTGCCGAAGCTGAGGCCACGAGGACAGCTAATAAGAGAAGGAAGTCGTGCGCCATCTTGCGTGCGTTCACAACGGCTGCTGTCGGTCTAATGAAACCGCCCTTCCGGAACCGCGTTTTAAAGCAAACGCCGATTTTTGTTGCCGGCGCATATTGTTTTCGACGGATTCTGATGATGATAAATGCGACAATGGAACGTTTACTGACGGAAAAATCGACCTTATGGTCTAGACAACGCGTCCAGGACGATTAGGCTGGTGGCGAGAGCTTTGGCGCCGTGAACAGAAGCCCACTCCGGCACACTTGCGTGGGCTGATCATGACCTCTGCTAAACCTCATTTTTCATTCGATGACGCACACTGTTTTGTTGCCGTTGCTTCGGCAACTACGCAGTTATACGTGCGTTGTTTTTCTCGTGACCTGTGACCTTGCAACGCTAAGGTTACTGATAAAATCAATTCGAGTTGATGGGAGTTCCTCATGGGCCAAGCCTTACTCCAGTCAGTGCAGCAGAGCCGTATATACGGCTCTGCCATAGTTTCGTACTCACGACTAAGACCGTTATAATTATTGCCACTTCTCTGAGGGAGATTTAACACATAATAAACATTTAAAATATTACAAATATACGAACAGATAGATGCCTGAATATATTTTAAAGAATATTCATTTAAATAAAATTTTTTTTTCCTCCAGAGTACGTTGGGATTGGTCTAGCTGTCACAGACATTTTCCATTTAAAGACATTGGTGACAATCTTTGTATGCTCTGTCTTCCGTTTGTGAGATTTTATATGTATTCATATATGTATATATGTATGTGTGTTTGTTTATATATATATATATGCTGTATAGATAGATAGGTAGATAGATAGATAAATGAAAATAAAAAGGCCCATAAAAACGCTATATACATCCAGTTCACTGGTGAAATATGGACAAATGGGAATGATGGAATATAAGTTATTCCATTAACAGACATTCATATATATATATATATATATATATATATATATATATATATATATATATATATATATATATATATATTAACTTTATCACATACACAATTGTTCTGTGCATTAGTAGAATTACTAAAAGGACCCCATTCAAACTGGATGGTATCTAATGGAGTTTTTATTCAGAAAAAGTTACAAGCTTTCTTGGACAAACAGTCCACATTATCAAGTATCCGTACAATGAGCAGACGCGTAGTCCAGCTGTATTTATATCTGTGTGCTGGGTACTTTTAATCCTATAATCGCCTAGCTCCTCCTGTGTGACCCCCACCCCCTCGTGATCTTAGTCTTTCTCTGCTCCCTTCTTCCAGGTGTCCGTTTTCCGTGCGTTCACTTGCGTTTTTCCTTCAAAGCCGTTTCCGGTGTTCCGTGCCATCGCGTTGTTGGCGCAAGTTATGAAGGCGTTCTCTACAACCAGTCTAGATGTTTTGTTGGTGTTCCTGTACAGAAAACTCATATTTTCCCAGTCTATTCTGTGATCATTTTCCCAACAGTGTTTGGCAACTGCCGACGTCCGATTGTAATGCCTTATGTTCTGCAGATGTTGTTTGCTTCGCTCTTGACATGATTTGCCAGTTTCGCCATAGTACCCTTCTTCACAGTCTAGACACGCTGCCATGTATACCCCCCCCCTCTAATCTCTTCCCCCGCTACCGACTTTTCGTTTCTAACTATTTTATTCCTAATGGTGTTTTTGTAGCTGCCTATCAATTTGAAATTATTTAGCTTTCTGTTGATGGGTGCAATAGAGTTGTTGTCCGGGACTGTAATTATTTTCTTTCCTACCAAATGTTCCTTTTCTATCCTTTCCATCTCCCCAAAATAGTTTTTCCTTGCTTGGATGTGTGCCCACTCCCACCAATATATATATATTATATATATATATATATATATATATATATATATATATATATATATATATATATATATATAATATTTTACACCCATTTTTTTGCAGTTCCTTGAAACTTCATCTGAAAACTAATATTTATTTATTTATTTATTTATTTATTTAGTTTTGCATCTACATGAAAATCTATGCCGTACCAGGATGTGGCATTAGCCAGAAACAAAACGTGTATGCGCGCCCGCGCACGCACAAACACAAACACACAGATCACACACGTTCGTTTGTCGGACCAACCTTTCATTAGGCAAAGATTTAATTGCTTTTGCGCTCTACGTGTTCCTGGTGTTTTTATAATCCTCATGCCGAGCTTAGTGGAAAGTGTACAGGCAAAGAAACACTGAGAAACGCTACTGAATTCACTGGAACACAACAGGCAAAGAAACACTACTGAATTTACTGGAATACAATAGGCAAAGAAACACTGAGAAACACTACTGAATTCACTGGAACACAACAGGCAAAGAAACACTACGGAACACTACTGAATTCACTGGAACACAACAGGCAAAGAATCGCTAAGAAACACTACTGAATTCACTGGAACACAACAGGCAAAGAAACACTGAGAAACACTACTGAATTCACTGGAACACAACAGGCAAAGAAACACTGAGAAACACTACTGAATTCACTGGAACACAACAGGCAAAGAAACACTGAGAAACACTACTGAATTCACTGGAACACAACAGGCAAAGAAACACTAAGAAACACTACTGAATTCACTGGAACACAACAGGCAAAGAAACACTAAGAAACACTACTGAATTCACTGGAACACAACAGGCAAAGAAACACTGAGAAACACTACTGAATTCACTGGAACACAACAGGCAAAGAAACACTGAGAAACACTACTGAATTCACTGGAACACAACAGGCAAAGAAACACTGAGAAACACTACTGAATTCACTGGAACACAACAGGCAAAGAAACACTAAGAAACACTACTGAATTCACTGGAACACAACAGGCAAAGAAACACTGAGAAACACTACTGAATTCACTGGAACACAACAGGCAAAGAAACACTAAGAAACACTACTGAATTCACTGGAACACAACAGGCAAAGAAACACTAAGAAACACTACTGAATTCACTGGAACACAACAGGCAAAGAAACACTAAGAAACACTACTGAATTCACTGGAACACAACAGGCAAAGAAACACTAAGAAACACTACTGAATTCACTGGAACACAACAGGCAAAGAAACACTGAGAAACACTACTGAATTCACTGGAACACAACAGGCAAAGAAACACTGAGAAACACTACTGAATTCACTGGAACACAACAGGCAAAGAAACACTAAGAAACACTACTGAATTCACTGGAACAACAGGCAAAGAAACACTACTGAATTCACTGGAACAACAGGCAAAGAAACACTGAGGAACACTACTGGATTCACTGGAACACAACAGGCAAAGAAACACTACTGAATTCAACACAAGCAGATAAACACGAAACAAGCAGAGAAACACAAAGAAACACTACTGATTTCAAGCAGCTTGGAACACAAGCAAAAGTACAGGTAGCCTATGGAGCATAATTACCTGAACAACTAGCTTGGCAAACTTGACGCAAAACTTTGTAAAACTAATGTCTATTTATGTTGACATAATTTTGAAAAGCATCTACTCAGTGACTATTTTTTTTTTTTTTTTTTGCCTGAGTATAGCATTTTTTTTTTTTTATCTTTTTCTCCGACACAAATGGCACCCTGGAACTTTTGTTCCCCGGACGTGGCTCTGTTTGGCTTATCATTCTTCTTTAACTTAGCCGACTGATTAAATTCATTATAATTGTACTGAGAGGAGAAAGGATATTGAATAAAAAAAAAGGGAATGAAAGTTATAAGTGAGACACCCCAGAATATCATCGTTAACTCTTTATTTCACGACAGTTCCTAGCATGATATTAACTCTAAAACAATAAATAAATAAGGAGATAAACAACTGAATAAATAAGAAAATAAATAGACAAAAAGGTCAATAAATATGTAAATATATATATAAAACAAACGACCTCAAAATCCAGCCTTATTAACTCAACTAACAAATTGTTTAATTAACAGGACCCCTATGGCAAAAATCTCCTGACGGCGCTTCTGAGCTCAGAGGCACCATCTGTCAGACACGTCGGGAACGCCTTGGCGCAGTCACCGTGGCTCCTGCCGTGATCCCTGGCGTTTAGGTAGTCTCTGGCGCCTCCTGAAGGCAGGAAAAGGCCATCACCTTCCCCATCAGAGCTCGCTTGCCTGTTGGGTAAATGTGTAAACGAGCAATCAGGGGTCATAGCAGCTTTTGCACATTATTATTATATTATTATTATTATTATTATTATTATTATTATTATTATTATTATTATTTATCCAGAAGATGTACCCTATTCATATGGAACGAGTCCACAGGGGACATTGACTTCAAACTCAAGCTTCCAAAGAATGTGGCGTTCATTAGAAAGAAGTTACAGAAGATATTTTTAAAAAATGCAGTAAGAAGAGATTTTCTAATTGTACAACATCCTCAGGGAGACTGTTCCACAGTACAACGTCGTGCTATTCTGGACTGTATCAAAAGAGATTGATCCTAGAATTAGCTGGGAGTTATCAAGGATTTGAACAGTTTTTGTATGATTTCTAGGACTAAATAAGTGTTCTTACAAATTTAAAAGCAGAAAGCTACCATTTTCTCTAGAATCTTGAAGGTAACTGTGAGAAGAACATACTCGTACAGACAGGCCCCCTTCCGTGTCAGATTTCATTAAAATCTTCCAGACAATGAAATGAGTGTTCTTGAGTTTAAAAGAAACTGAAAAATGTTCCGTTGTTACAGTTTGCAGTTGATATTTATAGTTAATTAGTGTTATAGGTAATATTGTCTGCTATTTCTCTGTTTATTTAGTTATTTATTGTCACTACTCTTTGTCAAGTAACACAGAAGGTGGGTGTGTTGTAAGTGATTATGATAACAGTCATAAAATTCCAATGCCTACCTTATGAGGTCAAGTATATCCAGTTCGTCTTCGTATAGTTCACCTTCAGGCAACCCTGCCAACTCGCACACAAACCTCAGCCCGCAACCCGTGACATCTTGCAACCGGATGACCTCCAACAGGTCCTGGATGACCTGGGAACGGGTTTTTGCTGACCTTTTCCTCCTCACTCGTCCGAAGTCTTGGGCAAAGTGACCTTGTCTACCTTTGCCAGAATCATAAACCTTTCTGTGATGAGCTGTGGCTCCTTCGCCAAAGCTGTAACCCTTTTTGTGGTCAAGTACAGTGCTTTTTTCAGGACTGTAACCGTTTCTGTGTTCAAGTACAGTACCTGTATCAGAACTGTAACCCTTTCTGTGTTCAAGTGCAGTGCCTGTATCAGAACTGTAACCCTTTCCATGTTCAAGTACAGTGCCTGTATCAGAGCTGTAACCCTTTCCATGTTCAAGTACATTGCCTGTATCAGAGCTGTAACCCTTTCTGTGTTCAAGTACAGTGCCTGTATCAAAGTTGTAACTGTTTCCATGTTCAAGTACAGTACCTTTTTCAGAGCTGTAACCCTTTCCATGCTCAGTTATGACTCCTTTGCCAAAACTGTAACCGGTACTATGATGAGCAATGGCTCTTCTGCCCAAATCATAACCATGATTGGCTGTGGCTCCTTTCCCATAACCGTAACCCTTTCCATGATGTCCTATGGCTCCTTTGCCATATCTATAACCCTTGCCATGATGCCCTATGGCTCCCTTGCCATATCCGTAACCCTTGCCATGATGCCCTATGGCTCCTTTGCCATATATGTAACCCTTGCCATGATGCCCTATGGCTCCTTTGCCGTATCCGTAACCCATTCCATGATACCCTATGGCTCCTTTGCCATATCCGTAACCCTTGCCATGATGACCTCCTCTACCATATCTGTAACCTATTCCATGATGCCCTATGGCTCCCTTGCCATATCCGTAACCCTTGCCATGATGCCCTATGGCTCCCTTGCCATATCCATAACCCTTGCCATGATGCTCTCCTTTGCCATATCCGTAACCCTTTCCATGATGCCCTATGGCTCCCTTGCCATATCCGTAACCCTTGCCATGATGCCCTATGGCTCCATCGCCATATCCGTAACCAGAGCCCTTTTTGTGATGAGCCACAGCCACGATGCCAGCAACGCCAAGGCCAACAGCTCCTGCAATTGCTGCCCCACTGGCGAGGGCAGCGAGACTCCATGCCCCGCTAGTCCAGGTTGCCAGGCTACCCGTGCCCACGCCTATGGCGATGGCGGTGGGCTCCATTATATGTCTCTGTAGGGAGAGTAAGAATACACCTGTATTTCTTGATGACTGCAATCAAAGTTTTAATGTTTTTGTTGACAGGTAAACAAACCAGAGCCTGTTATATGATACGGGTACATACATGAACTCTCCTCATATATATTAAATTTTCGACTCTCGTGGCCCGAAGCATGCGCACCTCACCAGCTGGAAACAGACGTTCGATTCCCGAATGACGTCAGAAAGATTTTGGTCCTGTTCAGTAACTCTGCCTGTTGGCCTCAGAGGTTGATCAAGTATATGGTAGTCAGTCACCTGTTGTTTTTTCTCTGGATTCATCTCCTCTTTGGGGGGAATCAGCTTGAATTATACACACACACACACACACACACACACAAGGTTCGGTCACTTACACCCTAGTGAATTTTGGTATTAACAAGTCGTTATTGCCATCATTATATATCCTAATGAATCAAAATGTCCTCAGAGATTCATTTCCAGCCACCTAATTCACATGGGGTCATTCCCGCGTCAGAATTTGTTTCTCCCTTAACTGAAAAACCAAAGTCTAAAAACAAGTTCCTCTCTACGTTTCTTGATTGAGCTGAATTGAACTGAATAGAATTGAATACAGAATTAGGCCAAAGGCCAAGCACTGGGATCTATGAGGTCAGTCAGAGCTGAAAAGGAAACTGACAGTGAGAGGTCTGAATCAATTGTTAGGAGAGGGTTGAGGAAAGTAAGATGGAAAACATGGGGAATATGAAAGGAGGTACAGTAAAAGGAACGAAAGGGGTTGCAGCTAGGGGCCTAAGGAAGGCACGCTGCAAAGAACCTTAAGTAATGCCCACCCTCCTATGGGCAAAAGGGAAGGAAGTAATTTTCGCAGGATCAAACCCCACGCGTAAAACGAAGCTACACTTACTGAACGTCGTCTACTCTTTTTCCGGGAGGAAACCTTCACTGAATGGCGACCACTGGACAAATGACTGACGAAAGGAGGCGAGGAGTGAGAAACAAAGCCTGGAAGAGAATTATGGAAGGTGAATTTCCCTGGAAGTCACGTTCCAGACTGGAGAACCGAGCTTCCAAACGCCCATGTTTATAACGTCTGATTTTAATCTAATCTTCACGGCGTTCGAAGCCACCCCCTTCGAGCTATCGTTTGGTTGTCTTTGGCGTCTAATATTTCGTCATTATTGTTATCTTTATTATTATTACTCGAAAAGCGTAAGCGTGCATATAAAAGAAGCAAAAAAAGCAGTCATGTGTAAAAGGCGATAAGATTATCAGTCATGTTTAGTGATGCATAGCCTTCGAACCCGCTTCCTCCCCCACCCCTCGAGCTACCCGTTGGGCGTCTAATGTTTCGTCATTATTGCCATTTATATTACCCTAAAAGCGTAAGCATGCATGCAAAAGGAGCTGAAAGCAGTCCTGTGCAAAAAGCACCAAGATCGTCAGTCATGTTTAGTGATGCAACTTTCCATGAGCCACTATCGGCCTAATGAGATGAAGAAGTGAACGCACCCGAGAATAACCTTGACATCTGTAAGAAACGAGTGAAATTTTTTCCAAAATAAACGTTAGTTTCTGTAGAGTGCTGTCAGCCGTCACTAATTAAAAAATTTTTAGTTCTGTATATCTTTTTTACATTTCTGAAGGCTCACTGAGGAATAAAAATATCTTAAAAATGTAGAATTGTAATATAGTTAGTGGTATTAACTGTGTGCACCCATAAACACTTAGGCCTATAGGTCTAAAGATTGTTGGAAGGGCCCATTGTTGACGAGAATAAAAACTTATCACTTCTAGTTTTGTCATTTTATTCTGAATAACGGCTCTATACAAACATTCTATAAGAGATTACAGATATGTTTCATCAATAATAATATTGTGCAAATGAAGCACAATTCAAAAGAAACGGAGATTAGGGAAGTCTACGGTAAGAAGTTTCGGACGGTGGCCATTATCTCGGCGCCACTAAAGTGACAGTCCGGGAAAGCCTGGGCGCAGTTCCCGCGTTGCTGACCGAAGGCTTTCGCCCACATGTAGTCTCTGGCGCCTCCTGAAGCCAGTAGCCCTTCTCCCGGAGGGACAGCGGGCCTAAAGATAAGTCAAAATTATTAAATCAGAAAATTACTGAAGAGACATTAAGAGATCAGAAGCGAAGATAAGTAAAAAATAATACAAGAATCATTTAGTGATCGGCAGCTAGGAAATTATTATTATATTGTTCAACAAGCCCACAGGGGCCACTGACTTGAAATTCAAGCTTCCAAAAACTATTAGTGTTCTTTTGAAAGAACAGAAGGCATTAGGAAACAGAAAGAAGAGATCAGTGATTAGAAAAGAACAGATAAATTAGCAGATTAATAAATAAATAGATAAAAAGAATCGTTAAAAATTACTTGTGATTTGAAACATCGAGCTTGAAGTGATATTCTGAATTGTCTGAAAGAATTCTCAAGGTATTAAAATCTAGGGCAATGGGCCTAAAGGAAAAAAAATCAATATAGAATTAATTAGATAATCAAAAGACTGATATTTTTACTTCATTGGCATAAATGAACTCGTTTTCTATTCTGCTATTTATTTTTTCTTAGGCAGTAATGATTGCATGCTATTCAGCATTGTGACTGAAATCTGAAAGTTGGATTAACCCTCTGTCAAACAAGTTTGTCACTTTCTAATTTAACCCTGTATAAACGTTAAATTTTGTTTATCATATACAAGAGGAAGGTACAGTTACCCACAGATATCTTCTTCAAACTCAACAAATAAAATGCAAGTTGCAAAAAAATGTAAGGAAAATCTTTTGAAAAAGTATCAGTTACTGGTCATTTTTTTTTTTATATCAGTTCAGTTTCTCTCTTGCACAGATAATAGCCAAAGATCTACAAGGGCAGCACTGCAAAAGGCCCCCTTCTGGTACCTTTAAGCCACTCGTAGCTTCCCTTTGCAGCAAAGTCTGCCTTTTCTCTGTCATGTTGCAAAATTGGCTTTAAAAGGTAGCGTTGTCACACAAGACAGACCAGGGGCAACGTTAGACTGATACTTGAGCCAAGTTTGGAATCAGGGTGTCAAAGGTTGCCCTTAAATGTGCCTTTTAAGACGATTTGATTTATGAAAATTTGGCTATAAGGCCAAGCGCAGGGTCACTTTCAGCCGTTCAGTGATTAAGGGGAAAAGGAGAGGTTGGACAGTAATACTGAAGAAAGGAATTGGGGAAAGACGTCAAGTAAAAGGATAAAAAGTGGCTGCAGCTAGTGTCTGAAGGAACGCTGCAACCTTTAGTAGTGCCTACAGTGCTTGCCTACATTGTACCACATGAGGGCTTTCAAGACAGTGCTTGAGCCAATCTTACCCAATGAGGTCGAGAATCGCCCGTTCTTCCGTGCCCAGCTCCTCAGCTCTGGCACCGGCCAGCTCGCACACCAACTTGAGGCCGCAACCGGTGACGTCCTCTTCGCGAATCACCTGCAGGAGGTTCTGGACTGCTGTGGCAGAGTCTCCACTCACTGCGCGCCTCACTCTGGCGCCTCTTCGGCGGTAGGAGTCTTGACGGAGGCCTCCCAGGTTGTTCCTCCGCTTCTTGTTCTTCCTCCGGTCGCCTTTCCGTTCGCTGTGGAGTACTGCCAGTCCAGCAATCCCTAGACCGATGGCTCCTGCTATTGCAGCTGCTCCTAAGGTGCCCAGCGTCAAAGCGAGCGCCATCTTGGTCTGTGCTGGATAAAGACTCATTATTATTATTATTATTATTATTATTATTATTATTATTATTATTATTATTACTCAGTTTCTCAGCAGGCGCTTAGGGTTGAGGTTGCTCGCTTTATGCCCTTTTGCTAACTTGAGTACACTGATACCCATTTATAAACCCTGGTCTCCATTTATAGCCTGGCAATTATAAGATAACTTGTATACACAGTTTAAACCAATAACATTTGATAAACAGTAATATGAGATAAATTAATGAAAATGCATTTAAAGAAGGCTGTTGATAACATGTTTTATTGTATACAAAGGTACTGAAGAATAGTCCTAATCAGGTAAAAATTCTGTATATGCTTTTGGGCGTTTAGGCTTATTTTACTCTCCATCACAGATACGTCTTCGGTAAAAATAAAACTATACCATGCTTCATGTACACATTTACATCTTCGAGCGCTTAATTCAAATAAAGCAGAGATGCCCAGGGTATGCCAAATACTTCAGCTCAGTCATGCCCACCGTTAAGGAACGAAATCTGGAAAATGTCAATAGGTGTCTACTCCTTGGTGATTTTAGGCTGACCCCAGAAGCCAGAGAAACATCTAGAGTCTTCACTGCAACATTTTACAGAATAATCATTAAAGATTATTATCTCATGACACTGATGAGATTAATAATATATATAGAAGGAAATCGCCTAAGGATTAAAAGAGAGAGAGAGAGAGGATTTAGACAGCTAACAAAAATGGATTTATGACCGTTGACTGGCAGAGAGAGAGAGAGAGAGATAATGGCGGTTACTGACTCATTGCGCAATAGACATTTCAGTTCCTCCCATGATTACACTCGTCATAAATTCATAATGCCTTTTTCAATATTAGTTTTAATTCAAAGCACATGTGCTGTGCGTAAAGGCCGCTAATCTCCTCATAGGTCGCTAATCTCATCAACCACTTGGGGAACAGGGGTCGACTGAAAGGGTCGATACCCCGTGGACAGACGTTATCAAGTAAAAGTACAGTATTATGAGAAGGTCAGTACACCCACCTCGATTTGAAAAGAAGCGGTTCTGCTTAATTTTATAATTTCCTTCGTCCGAAGTTTCATCACATGTGTGAGTTATCTGCGCTTATCATTTACCAGTCGTTTCGATTTTCCAAAACTGAGAAAAAAGGTTCAATTGAGCACCTAAGACTCGAAAACAAATGACTGTCGAGTGTTGAGACTCTGGTAGGTGCTAGGAAGTGATCTGTTGATCAGGCTAATCTTTGACTGCGCTGGAAAAAAAAAGCTTTGTAACTTATTTTCATAAATGATAACTATTGGTAAAATAATAAATAGATAATAACTAAATTAAGAGTAAATCCTGCGACCGGCTGTTGGAGAAATCAAACGATTAAACTTTGATACTGTAGCTTCGAGGTAGTTAGCCCTTAAAGGCCTTTGTTTCAAGGCTGTCCTAGGCTGATCTTGCTACGTCTTTTATGCAAGGTTACATTAATTTTCAAATAAATCATTCTTTTCTAATACAGGATAAACCTTGTTTAAGAAAGATTGAGCTATACAAGAGAGAGAGAGAGAGAAGCAAATAGGTCTAGTTTTAGCAGACCCGAGAGATCCAACGAGCTGCTAGGCTCATAAGAGTTTCAAAAAAAAAAAAAGAAGTATCGGGTACCTCACCTTGCAAGTGTCGCGTAGAGTGTAAGTGACGCCTGGCGGTTGATAGCACTTGAATGTGCCTGTGTATGTGTGGGTGTGTGCCACTTGTCAAGTGCTGCCAGGCTTTATATCATATTGTAATGACCTCTATAGATCCATTGCTCTCCCTTCGCCCCCCAGCCTCCCTTCTTCCCCGTTCTGTCAAATCCCTGTCAACTTCCGTCACGCCCTCCTTGCCTAGACAATCTCTCTCTCTCTCTCTCTCTCTCTCTCTCTCTCTCTCTCTCTCTCTCTCTGAAAAATAAAATGTCGTTTTTGTAAAGGTGTGAACGCCCCTTGTTATTTTCAATTGACTGTCGCGTTGAATTATTTAACTGAAATATGTTTTAAAAGAACATGTATTATACATACGTGTGTGTGCATGTGTATTTGTGTATATATGTACTGTATATGCATATACAATAATATATGTGTGCGTATATAATATATATATATATATATATATATATATATATATATATATATATATATATATATATATATATATATATATATATATATATATATATATTAAACAATATTAACACTAAAGAACGAGAATCGAAGTACATTAAATGAAAAACTTAATTTCATTCAATTCACCAAAAAAAAATGAAAAACTTCAGAATTAAAATATGCCGGGTATACTTTCTTCATCTTTGCTCGTCTGGGATGTATATTTTGTTAAGCAGGGCTTAGTATCTGAATTTGGCTATGCTGGACACGATGATTCTTAATAAAATTGTATAGTATTTATCTTTATATATATATATATATATATATATATATATATATATATATATATATATATATATATATATAGTGTATAATATATTATATATATTATATTAATATATAATATACATAGTAATATATACTGTACGTAGATATGTTTATGTATATGTAAATTTATTAATATGTATTTATGTGTGTATAAGGGTTTTATAGAGTTATGTTAAATAGAAAATCATTTCTGTACAAAATTCTTCACAATATGTAAATGAAGTGTAGCTATCTATAAACTACCCCGTAGCGGGGTAGTGCCGGCAGTGCACCTCATGCGGTGCGCTGTAGGCATTGCTTAAGGTTCTTTGCAGCGTGCCTTCCTTAAACCCCCTAGCTGTAACCCCTTTCGTTCCTTTTACTGTACCTCCTTTCATATTCCCTTTCTTCCCATCTTACTTTCCTCAACCCTCTCCTAACAACTGCTTTGAGGTTTTCCTCCTGTTACACCTTGCAGACCTCCTATTCTCAATTTCCGTTTCAGCGCTGAATGACCTCGTAGGTCCCAGGGCTTGGCCTTTGGCCTAAATTCTGTTTTCAATTCAGTTTTGTCTAGACACTAGAAGAAATAATATTCATAAAAATAGAGAGGTTTTAGAATATAGAAAACAGCATCGCCAGGAAATAAAGCAAGTAAAAAATGTGCCGAAGTTTCTTTGGCGCAGTCAAGTTTTCTGTACCGCGTATAATCAAGGTCACGGAAAACAGATCTATCTTTCAATGTTGTATGAGCCGCGGCCCATGAAACTTTAACCACGGCTCGGTGGTGGCATGTCCTATGTCGTTGCCAGACGCATGGCTAATTTTAACCTTAAATAAAGTCAAGTCTACTGAGGCTAGAGGGCTGCAATTTGGCATGTCTGATGATTGGGGGGGTGGGTGATCAACATACCAATTTGCAACCCTCTAGCCTCAGTAGATTTTAAGATCTGAGGGCGGACAGGAAAAGTGCGGAGAAAAAAAAACTGCGGACAGAAAAAGTGCGGACGGACAGACAAAGCCGGCACAATAGTTTTCTTTTACAGAAAAAAAAATCTGATTCAAACTTACAGAAGCGTTCTGTGTTTGTCCGTTTAGCAACACGTGTAACTTGAGTGCTCGGAATATGAGAGTAGGGGGTGGGGGCGGGAGCTTACTTACACCCCCCCTTCCCCCCTCCTTCCCACAAAAGGCCCTGCCGCTTGCTTATCAGTCAACAACTGAAATTGGGCAGTTGTTCAGTTCAGGTAATGACAGGTTACGCCTACCAGTGACCTTGTAAATCATGTTTTGATGTAAATTTGTGTGTATGTATATGTATGTATGTATGTATATATATATATAAAATATTTATATATGTATATATATGTATATACTTTGTGTACATTAATATATACAGTATATATATATATATATATATATATATATATATATATATATATATATATATATATATATTGTATATATATATATTTTTTTATTTATTTATGCGTATATGTATGTATATATATATATATATATATATATATATATATATATATATATATATATATATAATAATGATAATAAAAATTATACTAATAATAATAACAATAATTATAATAATTAGTATATGTCTGTAATTATTTCCACGCCAGTTTATCATTTTCCTATTTTCAACTACATCATACGTCAGTTCTCTCTCTCTCTCTCTCTCTCTCTCTCTCTCTCTCTCTCTCTCTCTCTCTCTCTCTCTCTCTCTCTCTCTCTGTGTGTGTGTGTGTGTATACGTGTGAATTAAATGAGTCCCAGAAGCCATAAAGCAAGGCCGAACTGCAGAACATAACACTTATAATAAATTTTCACTGATCACTGGCGAACGGCAAGTGTTGAACACTTTCAGACAGTGCCAGTGACCTCGGGATTCTCAGTTCCGGCTGAGGTCAACGAATGGGCTTTTATTAGAGGCATTAGGAATTGTTTGTGTGTGTGTGTGTGTGTGTATACATATTGTATATGTATATATATTTTTATATACATATATGTAAATATCATTTATGTATTTTTATATAAATTATATACTGTATATAGGCTATATGTGTGTGTATTTATATACATACTTTGACACATAAATATATGTATATATATATGTATGTATGTATATGTGTATATGTATATATATATATACAGTATATATATATATATATATATATATGTGTGTATGTATATATATATATGGCCTAGTGGGCAGCGCCCTTGCCTTTAAATTGAAAGGCTTGGGTTCGATCCTGATGTGAGTCAGATGTGTGTATATGTATATATATATATACATATATACATATATATATATATATATATATATATATATATATATATATATATATATATATATATATATAGTATATCATAATGACTACTAAATGTGAAGTAGCGTAAATATATCTACTTTTTTTTTACAGGTTTATATTTTTTTGACTTTTGCCCACTTCCTTATTTTTTTTTTAATTGTACAGAATTGCTATTTCCCTCTGCAAGTACTTTATTTACACTCACTCCATTTCTGTGTTCAAAATGCGTCTTAGTGTGTTTTTCTCTTGTTACTCTTTATGATGGAGACAATATTAGATGCCGTTATCTCTTCAGATAGGGGTCGAGCCTGCGAGGGAGAGAGTTCCCGTTCTTTTGTGAAGCTTATCTTCAGGAATAAGGTTGCTAGCCCCATGCCTGTAAAAAAAAGAGCTGAAGTGAAGAAGGCATCGTGCTTACCCCATACAAATGGGGAAACAAGATGTTTCTCAAGAGTGAGATGTGAGGTGAGAGTTACACCTAGAATAATTAAAGCTTCAGACTCGTCCCAGATTAGGACAAAATCCCGAATGAAAGGAAAACTGACAAAGAATAATCTTCTTTGTGAAATTTCCTTGTTGATTTTTAATTTTATTTTGGTTCATTTTGTTTTATTGTTTTTTGTACAATGTTGAACTTTGAAGTGTAGATCGATTCCATATTTACTGTAGCCCTTGGGCTAATGGCCAAAACAGCTGTTAGAGGAGAATTAAATCAAACGCCACACCAATGATTTTCAGAGCTTTGACCTTTCGGCCCCAGCCGCAACCCCTTTCATTCCTTTTACTGGACCTCCGTTCATATTCTCTCTCTCTTCCGTCTTGCTATCCACCCTCTCCTAACAATTGATTCGTAGTGCAAATTTGAATTACATACTTATATAGTGAATTTAAGATTTTTAAAAAAGTAGTTATGAACAATATATTTTATATTTAAAAACGTCACAGAGATTATTATTATTATTATTATTATTATTATTATTATTATTATTATTATTATTATTATATAAATTTTTACGTGTGAGAAATTTTAACATTATTATTATTATTATTATTATTATTATTATTATTATTATTATTATTATTTTATAAATTTGTGCGTGTGAGAAAATTTAACCTGTTATTATTATTATTATTATTATTATTATTATTATTATTATTATTATTATTATATAAATTTTTACGTGTGAGGAAATTTAACTTATTATTATTATTATTATTAGTATTATTATTATTATTATTATTATTATTATTATTATTATTATTATTATATAAATTTTTACGTGTGAGAAATTTTAACTCATTATTATTATTATTATTATTATTATTATTATTATTATTACTGAGCGAGACAAAATAACTTTCTATAAATAAGTAAGAGAACACAACTGTGGAACAAGGCATTACTACCCTAATGCCATTCTTCTTTCATTTCAGTATATTTGTATCTATTTGTTAATTCATTATTTTATTTTTTCTTTTTTTTTAATAATTGGTATCTCTTCTTTCCGTATTTCTCTCTACTTCCTCTTACTTCTTCCTAATGAACACCATAATATTCTTTGGAAGCTTGAATTTCAAGTCAGTGGCCCCCCTCCGGTGGGCTGGTTCCATATGAATATTGTAGGTTTTATCTACTGAATAATAATAATATTCATATCCGGTGGTTTAGTGATGTGTAGGAGGTAGTTCTCGGTGATTGTCGATTAGTTTCGCCCTCCGCGTTAGGGCATCATTCAGGACAGGATCGCAGGATGATGTCCTAACGAGGAGGGCGAAACTAGTCGACATTCAACGAGAACTGCCTCCTACACATCAATAATAATAATAATAATAATATTCTTTGGAAGCCTGAATTTCAAGTCAGTGGCCCCTTTGGTGGACTGGTTCCATACGAATATTGTAGGTTTTATCTACTGAATAATAATAATAATAATAATAATAATAATAATAATAATAATAGTACCTAGAAATGACGTAACTTACTCTGTTACATCCGTGTTCAGAAAAAAAAATTACAATTACTGGACTTCAAACATGTAGGTATTAATTGCGGAAGAGCTTACAGGGCAGAGAGAGAGAGAGAGAGAGAGAGAGAGAACAATGATTTAACATTTTCAAATGAACAGTCACAGGCCGTGAAACACTTGGTACTAATTACGCAAGAACTCGGGAGCTATCGAGTGAAAAAAAAAAGGGGGCATTAATCTATTGTTTATCTTCTGTCCATCTCCTATTGGTCAATCGCGTGGTAATGCTGGCCGCTGATTGGTCGGATCAGCTAACCATCTGCCGGTCGTGATTGGTCAGTTTTCTTTCTTTCGACCAATCGTGTTTATAAATTTTTGTCGTCAGTATTGTATATTGCTGTTTTTCTTTTTTTTCTTTATTATGTATCTTTTATTATCTATTATTTACTTCTCAGCTTCTTCCATTGGTGTCCTTGAGTTTAATAATAGTAATGATAATAATAATAATAATAAATTTGTTTCAGCATAAGTCATATACGGTATACATTAATAGTATAGGGATACAAATAAATAAAAAAATTAAGCATACATTCAGTAGGTTTACTATAATAATAAATAATAATAATAATAATAATAATAATAATAATAATAATAATAACAGGTTAAGTTTCCTCACAAAAATTTATATAATAATAATAATAATAATAATAATAATAATAATAATAATAATAATAATAATAATAATGATAATAATAATAATAATAACAGGTTAAATTTCCTCACATAAAAATTTATATAATAATAATAATAATAATAATAATAATAATAATAATAATAATAGGTTAAATTTCCTCACGTAAAAAGTTATATAATAATAATAATAATAATAATAATAATAATAATAATAATAATAATAAAGGTTATTAAAATTATTATAATAAAGTTATAGTAACATTAGTCAAATTTACTCTAGACATCAGAGTAATAGGATTTCATTATTAAAAGTAAGTGCGGTGCACTGTAGGCATTACTTAAGGTTCTTTGCAGCGTGCCTTCCTTAGGCCCCTAACTGCAACCCCCTTCCGTTCCTTTTACTGTACCTCCTTTCATATTCTCTTCCTTCTATCTTACTCTCCTCAACCCTCTCCTAACAACTGATTTGAGGTTTTCCTCCTGTTACACCTTGCAAGCCTCTTATTCTCAGTGTCCGTTTCAGTGCTGAATGGCCCCATAGGTCCCAAAACTTGTCCTCTGGCCTAAATTCTACATGCAGTTCAATTCAGTTCGATTCAAAAGTGAGTCGGTTTTGCCCAGACGTCCTGTCAAAGGAGAAGGAGAAGAAGAAGAAGAAGAAGAAGAACGGGAATCCGCCACAGCTTTGTAATGTAAACATCAGTCACAGCACAGAAGCACACAGCAGACCTTGGCACCTGCACGGAACAGCTGAATTACCCGCCGTCTGCGTGCAAGTTGTAATTAACGAGCACCTGGATACAATAGGGAGCTTTTATATTTGGATCAAACACCTTTTTCTCTATCGTGATATAACGATGTCGAGGATACCTTTTAGAATATAGCTTTTAGGGCGAGGAATGAGAGAGAGAGAGAGAGAGAGAGAGCCTTAGGCCTCTTGAGAGACAGAAGATTATGGGATTCAGGGGAAAACAGAAGCAGATATAAGGTTCCAGCGATGTGATGATAGGGGCTTTCGTTGAGAAAGTTTTCTGGAAAAGGAGAGTCGCGCAAAAACGTTCATGGCTTGAGATGGTGTCAGGCCTATCCAAACGTTTTCTGACCTATGCTGGTATTAAGGAAGATAATATTTACTGTCTTAAGGTAGTCTCGTGTAATCATTCTCTGCCTTATGTTGGCGTCACACGAAAACATTTTATGACATTGTCTGGCTTATGTTGGTGTCACACGAAAACATTTTCTGGCTTAGTTGGTGTCACACGAAAAAGTTTTCTGGCTTATGTTGGTGCCACACGAAAACGTTTTCTGGCTTATGTTGGTGTCACACGAAAACGTTTTCTGGCCTATGTTGGTGTCACACGAAAACGTTTTCTGGCTTATGTAGGTGTCACACGAAAACGTTTGCTGGCGTAAAGTGTTGACAGATGAAAACATTTTTCTGGCTTATGTTGGTGTCACACTCAAAACGTTTTCTGGCTTAAGGTGTTGACAAAAGAGAACATTTTTCTGGCTTATGTTGGTGTCACACTCAAAACGTTTTCTGGCTTAAAGTGTTGACAAAAGAAAACATTTTTCTGGCTTATGTTGGTGTCACACTCAAAACGTTTTCTGGCTTAAAGTGTTGACAAAAGAAAACATTTTCCGGCTTATGTTGGTGTCACACGAAAACGTTTTCTCGCTTGAAATGTGGACAAAAACATTTTTCGGTTTAAGGCATTGTCGCACAATTTTCTGTGACTTCAAATAAAAAGAGAAAACAGAAGTAGATTTTTTGTTTTGTTTCATAGATGTAAGGAAAAATATATTTTCCTACTGGCGAGAGAGAGAGAGAGAGAGAGAGAGAGAGAGAATGTTTTCTTCCCTAAATCATGAATGATGAGGGGAACTTAAGTCTTGAAAAATCAGATTCTGAGTAAAACTGTTTTCCTGTAAGTTGGGTTTAAAGAAAATTTTTCTGTCTTAACAAGTCTTTGATATCACAATAAATATTCATTGGTTTTCCTTTGAAACTATTTTTCGTGACATTACCACAGTGTGTATAATATATATATATATATATATATATATATATATATATATATATATATATATATATATATATATATATATATATATATATATATATATATATATATATATATATATATATAGTACATCACAACTTTTCAGCCAGAAATTGTAAATAAAATGTTGTTTTTCGCTTTTTACATTAAATGCTGGTTTAGTCTTTGTGTGTGTGTGTGTGTGTGTGTGTGTGTTGGTGCTATACATACGCTATCATTACATACTTAGGTCTAGGTTGGTCTAATCACCTAACGGCAGAACTCGATGCTGACAACTACAGTATATTTAGCCTCTGTTCTCTCATTATAGTTGTTATATTGGCGTGGCCTTGATATGGGGGATCGAGATATGTATGTGCACACGTGTTTGTGTATGTGTGTGTTTGTTTGTGTGTTCATACTATACGTACGCTGTCATTACGTACTTAGGTCTAGGTTGGTCCAATCACCGATAAACAGAATTGAAAAAAATTTTTCAGCTCTGAAGCCAAAGTGGAAGTTGATTATCTCTTTCATTTAGTTTATTTTTACTTTTTTGTCTTGAATAAACTTTAAACGATCGTATTATCAAGAGATCTGTGTATTAATTAGCATACTGTTCAAGTTTTGGTCCTGGTAATGAAGTCTGTAAATTCCCAAACAGCTGCGACAACTATCTCGGTATAATAGCGAGATTTTAGATTCACTTGCGATAATGTTATGGTACTATCTTCGTTTTGGGTCCTTGCATGAGAACAAATGATCTGTGTAATGTCATAGATAAACCATCCCTGTATTTTCGTGCGTTAGCCTTGAAGTCCAAATTATAGCCCAGTCTTACTTTCGAGATGGCAACCGTGCCATTTGTCCCGAGGTCTGTGATAGACTGGTTCTTGTCGGTTCCTTCCTGAATCTCAATATCTTCCCGCCTTTCCTTATACTTTCTAAAAACTATTGAAATTTTCAAATTTATCTTTTTTTTAAATTATTTCTTTCTGTAATGTCTCAACACTTCCGTGGTTCCTGGTTCCAAAATGTTTAGGCCTACTCCACGAAACCCAGTTGTGGATATGCTGTATACTTATTCGTCTTAGGTGCAGAGCTGTTTAAATGTGAACAGTTTTACTTTATAGCTTTTCTCATCCTTCTTGTTAATCCCTTTATCCAAATGTCGATGTACTTCCCCTTGTTATTTCCAGTTTATCTCAATGCCAAAGTTTATTTAATCTTCTTTAGTTTTTGCTTTCGTCAATGCTTCACTGATTGAGTGTTCGCCCTTATTCCATCTCGATATTGTATTCTCCTCCTCCTCCTCCTCCTCCTCCTCCTCCTCCTCCTCCTCTTCTCCTTCTTCTTCTTCTTCTTCTTCTTCTTCTACCACAGCATGCGCTGCGAGAGCGTGACGTAACAGAAAAAGACAGTTGTTCCGGAATGGCGTGAGGAGCGCCATTTGTTATCAGTCACTCACTTTGACCATCACGAGGATTGGGGGAAAAGGGGGGGTGGGGTTGGTTTAAAAAGTAAAAGTGCCGACGTCATTCTGCAAATGATCGTTTTTACTGATCATTTGCTTTATCAAAACCGCTGATCAAGAACGCGTCTGGAATTCGAAGCGTAAGTGCTGTAACGTACGAGACTGTGAATAGGTGGTGTTGATAGATAATCTTGGAAGTTTCTTCGGCGCAGTGGAGTTTTCTGTACAGCCGCTACTGCGTGTAATCAAGGCCACCGAAAATGGATCTATCTTTCGGTGGTCGTTGCCAGAAGCGCGATTATGGCTAAATTTAACCTTAAATAAAATAAAAACTTCTGGGGCTAGAGGGCTGCAATTTGGTATGTTTGATGATTGGAAGGTGGATGATCAACATCCCAATTTGCAGCCCTCTAGCCTTTGTAGTTTTTAAGATCTGAGGGCGGACAGAAAAAGTGCTGACGGACAGACAAAGCTGGCACAATAGTTTTCTTTTCAGAAGAGTAAAATGGACATTAGTTACTGCCATTGTTAAACCATGGATGAACCCAGTGTGCAGGAAATTTCCTCAACATTACCCACAATCGTGACAGGTAATTGGTTTACTTAAAACGTTCTTCATCAGCAGCTCATTTAACTACCCAACAGATACTGCACTTTCTGCATTTCCCTCTCCTCGCCAACATATCGCATTCTCCATTCTCTCCACATGGCCAAACCATTACAGTTACACTTTTGATTCGTTCTTGTTTTATGACCTAGTCATGTAACAGCTGCTTGTAATATGGATTCACTTTTAATCTTACGTTTATCAGTGCTTATTCACATTTACTTATTATTGTTATTATTGGTCGTTGCTACTTCATTTGTATTATAAAAGATTATTGTTATTTTGCTCTATTTTCGAAAGTTCATACTTCAGTTACTGTGATTCGTGCTGTACTTGACACAAGCTTTTAACAATAAGTATTATCTATAATGAAAGCTAGACTACAAAGGGCTAATTTTTACTCCACATTTCATTTCCATGACGTCAGATGTGTGACAAGCTGCGTGTACCACAGAGAACTAATTCAGAAGATCAATAAATGAAGACACTTATGCCTGTAATATAAGCAGAACCTCCCACACACAACATATGGTGCAGTGAAGGCTATATTATGCTTTTTACGAATCTGACAGGTTCTCACGGTAAATTGCACGGTGCTTTGATCAATTAGGAATCGTTTTAAGTTGTTATCCCAAGAAGAAAGCATATTTGACGACATAGAAGTACATTAAGCCTTTTTTGGGGGAAAATAGCAGTGAATTTTCATCAAATTTTAATCATTTTAGTCAGTTTGTCCCAAGAATAAACGGTATTTTACGACAAATATATTCCTGGAGATGCTAAAGGCTTTTTTTTTTTTTTTTTCAAAACAGCTATATATGAAAGTTAAGAATAAGTCAACAAAATTATATTATGTGATGACAAATTTAAGAGGTATAATTTGCCAGTAGGGGATCGCCCAAGAGCAAACAATCCCCGTAGGGAGTTAGTGCCGTCAGTGCACCTCATGCGGTGCACTGCAGGCATTACTTAAGGTGCTATGCAGCGTCCCTTCAGCCCCTAGCTGCAACCCCTTTCATTCCCTTTACTGTACCTCCGTTCATAATCTCTTTCTTCCATCTTACTGTCCTCAACCCTCTCCTAACAATTGATTCATAGTGCAACTGCTTTGAGGTTTTCCTCCTGTTACGCCTTTCAGACCTTTCACTGTCAATTTCCGTTTCAGCCTAAAATCTGTAAATCAATCAATCAGTCGAGAGCAAACGAGGAATAATAAGAATTAGACAAAAACGCAAAAAAAAAAGAGAGAAGAAAAATACGTTGGTCTGGAATCACGGAATAATGAAAATGTGGAACAGGAAAGTAAAAATATTGGAAATACGTTGATTTGTGAGGGAATGGTCGCCTTAAAACAAAGGAAAGAAGACCAATTCCTTAGAAAAATTAGACAATTTGAGAAACAGAAAAGTAAAAGTAATGGAAATACATTGATGTGTGAGGTAACGGTCGCCTTAGAACAAAGGAAAGAAGACAATTTCCTTAGAAAACAAGAGAATTGGAGAGAAAACTAGAGGAGCCGTTACAAAGGCGAGACCTTAGCATTACTAACACTGCCCTCAAAGTCGCGCCTCTTTCGGACAAAAATATTGACGGAGAAAGTTGAACGTGATTGAAATCTATCATGAGTTGTATTAACAGGTATGTTTTTGAGTTTTTATTAATATATAAAAGTTTAATGGCCTTTAAATGAGTTAATTAATTAAATATCAAGGCATTTACCCGTTAGGATTAAGGAGAAGGAGCTTAGACCTTCAGTAGGATTTCATCCTCTAAACGTAACCGACATTAAAATGCTTTATTTAAAATATTATTTATCTCCAAAACATAGGCCTAGTCTAAAGAATAGACTGTAACATAGGCCTATATAGTCTGGTAGCTCTCGTAAGAGCATAGGCGTAAAGCCACAGGCCTCGAACCTCGGCCATTTTGGTTAGCACCCCGAGGCGCTCGTACTCTTTTTCATTTTTCATCCATCCTTTCCATTTTAATTGGTCCGAGATGCTTATTCAGTGTGTCATGAAAAGAATTCAAGTAGCCTGCCATAGGCCTACTTTCTAAGGCTACTAGGCCTATCTGTTTTTGACATTTGTTGCAGCGGGTTCGAAACTTATTTTACGGAGACTCTGCTCGCTTATTTTGGGGCAAGAGTTCGTTTCCGGTCCGAACTCCAATTCCACGAGGGCTAGTGCTGAATGGTGATTAGTACTATCCCCTGGGGGGGTTAAATGTGTTTTGGCATGTTTATTACTAGCGCCAGGGGGGTCAGATGTATTTTGTCATGTTTAGTACTAGACCCCGGTGGGTCAGATGTATTTCGCTGTGTTTATTACTATCCCCTGGGGTGTCAGTGTATTTCGCCATGTTTATTACTAGCCCCTTGGGGGTCAAATGTATTTTGCTGTGTTTAGTACTAGCTCCTAGGGGTCATATGTATTTTGCTGTGTTTAGTACTAGACCCTGGGGGATGAAATGTATTCCACCGTGTTTATTACTAGCCCCTTGGGGGTCAAATGTATTTTGCTGTGTTTGGTACTAGCCCCTGGGGGTCAAATGTATTTCACCATGTTTATTACCAGCCCCTGGGGGTCAAATGTATTTCACCATGTTTATTACTAGCCCCTGGGGGTCAAATATATTTCGCCATGTTTATTACTAGCCCCTGGGGGTCAAATGTATTTCACCATGTTTATTACTAGCCCCTGGGGGTCAAATGTATTTCACCATGTTTATTACTAGCCCCTGGGGGTCAAATGTATTTCACCATGTTTATTACTAGCCCCTGGGGGTCAAATGTATTTCACCAAGTTTATTACTAGCCCCTGGGGGTCAAATGTATTTCACCATGTTTATTACTAGCCCCTGGGGGTCAAATGTATTTCACCATGTTTATTACTAACCCCTGGGGGTCAAAAGTATTTCGCCATGTTTATTGCTAGCCCCTGGGGGATCAATTATCCCTTCAAACGTCCCCAAGTGCATTCCGCAAAATTGAAACTTCGAAAAATCCTCGGTCATGTACTTTTTTTTAATTTTTTATTGTGATAAATATTAGTGTGCGAGAAATATGTATCAAGGATATCTTTTTCATTTTTTTACGAAGATTCGAAAGTTATAATAATAAGAAATCTAGTAGGGGGACGTTCGGACCGGAGACAAACATCTTATTTTAGTTCGTACGGCAGTATCCTCTCTCTCTCTCTCTCTCTCTCTCTCTCTCTCTCTCTCTCTCTCTCTCTCTCTCTGTGTTTGGTATTTTGTGTGAATTCAGCATATGTAGGTTTTTTTTTTGTATATGTGAAATAAAAGTGTAATCGGTCATATTGAGGATGAAAGAATCATTGACATGGGCTCATGAGGCAGAAGGCTACTAATCGTTGGGAAGTAACCTTTTCTTTTGCACGTTGAATGCTCAACAATTTTGTTCATGCGATCGTTACAATGATGTGTCGGTTTTATTTTCCATTCCCTCATATTTATTTATTTATCACCTCTTCATGTACCTTGTCACTCCTTGTAGGCTGATTTCCCTTTGAAGCACACTTGTGTTTAATGTAGTCTGTTGACTCAGTCTGTAAGGGTTTTCAGCGGCATTTCTCTATGAAACGTATATACACATTATTCGCAGAAAATTCGCCTATTCACAGTATTTTTCATAGAGAAATATTCACAGATTACTGTATTTTCATATAATTTTTATGACTAAGTGCACTTTTTGTGATACAACTATGAAAATATTCAGGTATAAGTATTTTTACAGTGGTTTTAGGTATTCGCAGACTTTAGCTACTCACTGGGTAGTGGTATGCATTCCTCGCGATTAGGGGGCGGCCGGCTGTACAGAGCAGAATGTAACCGAAGGCGAGGAATGAGACATTTTTGCCCAACTAAATGCATTTTTTGTACCTCGTTCCTGAATAAGTTAGGCTTACGGCTGTTGCCACTTCCAGGTCAGTCGATGATGTGAAGAAGCTGATACACCACGCAAAGTTAACCAATGAAGAGCTTCTGCCAGTCACGCAGACCCTGGAATTCACAAGGGACTTCGGAGAGGATCAAACTAAAACTCTCCTGTTCGAAGTAAATTCGGAACTTCTCGAGACCTTGAAGAAGGGAGACAGGTAAAATGTATTTGATTCTTAAGGCTTTGCTATGGACTTAAAGCAGCATGTGTCAGTTTCAAGAGTGGTTTTGATTTGTATCTCGTAGGTGATTGAATAATTTTTTCTTTCCACATTCCATTTTGATGTTTTGCCATTATATTTTTCTCTTTCAATTTTGTTATTACTTGAAATGAATCAAAGATTTCCATCATATGTTTTTGTTTATTTTCCAGATTACTAGATTATTTTTTCTTTCCACACTTTTTATATTTTGCCATTTGTTTTCACATTTATTTTCTTTTTATAATTTGGCATTAATTTTGTAATTATTTTCCTTTTTATTGTGGTTCTTACTTCAGATTAACCTTGAGAGGAGACGCAGAAGCTGGAGCAGTCTTGTGTACCAAAAATAAAACATACGAGGTAATGTATAAGTGGTGTAATATGAAGTCAAGAATACTTTGTGTAACATAAGAGACTTTGTTGTTTGGTTGGAGAGTGATGATTGTCATTGTGGGTAACTTGTTTACAGCTAGTTTTATTCATAATAAAGTACATATTTTCAGTGAGTCAGGTTGATATTGTTAGGAAAGGAAACTTTTATCATTGTAAATATTTAATGAACGTAACGCTCCTTCGGTTGTAGTACGCCTTTTGTTGTTAAGTCGTTCCCTCCAACCTTTGCAGTTGCGTGCGGAACTGTCTCTGCCTTCCAGAATACAGTGAAGGAACTTTTTATATGGATGTATTATTGAAGTCCACCATTATATATCATGGCCAGTGCACCAACAGATGTGTTGGTTGATTTTGTTCAAACAGACACAGAAATAAAGAAAGAGAGAAGCTTGTATTACAAACACCACCCTACTTACAAATGAGTTACGTTCCGGACGGATGTTTGTATGCTGAATTTTCTGTAAATTGGTTGCTGTGCTCTTGATGCCTGTTTCATTACAGTATGATATAATATCAATACAGTTCTCTGTGTTTTTTCATAATAAAACACAATATGCTGCACACAGTACTGTACGTACAGAACAGATGCGCAAAACAAAATTTGAACCTACAGGTGACAAGGGGAGCGCTGTGAACACTTTTAATTTGCGATCCAATTTGCTTGTATCTGAATGTTTTATAAGTAGGGTGGTGTCTGTATTTTCTCATAGAGTGGCCCTTATATATAAAATATTTTATTATGTATTTTAATTACCGTATCTTTTACATCTTAGGTACGAGAAGCAGAAACTTCAAATTCACTTGCGTTACTCCCAGAATTTTCCTTTCCCGATGGGATCCCTGGAGATGGTGAACGCAGCCTAGTTAACCGTCAGGTGAGGAAGCCTGCACTTTGCCTTTCAAGTGTTTTTCAGATTTTCAGTATCTTGAATGAAGTTTTGTCTCTTGGTGTAAACTTTTAGCAGTGGATGTTAATACAGATTCAGTAGTCCCTGACTCATTTCATTTGATTTCAGTAACCCACCAGAGTTTGTGGAACTGTATGCATGTGCATATCCGATCTTATAGGTTTCATTTCCATAAGTATTATTTTTCCAGAATAGGTTTTCAACTACAGATCTTTTGTGTGCGTATGAAATTTCACTTTTTCTTTTACTTGTGAGCAAGTTTGTTTTCAAGGGCAGGTGGTCATGCATCAAATTGGTTTTAAGTCATAGTTTGTACCTGTTTTCTGTATTTGTAAGGTGGCAGACAAATTAGATATTTATTGTGGGTAACTCACAGGTAATTCACTCGTTTCCGCATCAGCTGCTGCTCAGTTAGTAGAGGTATGTACCTCCCTGTCTTACTGAACATGATCAAGGTTTTCTTGAAAATCATTTTGCAGCTTTCATCTTATTAAGCAAGACTTCATTTCCAGAAAAACTTACGATGTATCAAGAAAATTGTTAGAAAAAGTCTGGCATGATGAGGAAGTGTTGTTGAGTTGCAGAAAACTATTGCATGATATCTACTTGACTCCATAAGCTAGTTTATAGATTCTTTATAATTATCTCAGTTGACTGAAGTCTCTCGTCACATTGAAAACATCTGTTCAGGCTCCCATTAAAAACTTTAGGTATCAACTATCGCTGTTGCTTCAGCAGTGAACATGGATGAGGAGTCTGATAACTTTTTTATATATGATTCCCCCCTCGCACACCACTGCACATCCTATTCCATCTTCTGATTTTGATCCATCAGTATAGATTTTCATGTCATTTATATGCCTCTCCTCATGCTCCAAAAACTTCCTTCTGACTTCTTCTTCCGGACGATCTTTCTTCTCTCAACGCACATCAGATTTAGTATTTTCCATTAGACATTGTTATAAAACATGGCAGCTTTGGTTTTCATGAACTTTTAAACTGAGAATGAACCTATTCCATTGCATCAATGTGTCATAATTATGGCATATACACTTGTACCCCATAATTAGGACACATTGGTGCATTGGAGTAGGTTAATTTAAAGTTTCAGTTCTCTGTTGTGAAAGCCAAACATGTCATGTTTTATAAAAATGTATGATGGAAACTGGTAAATAAAATTAAAAATGAGAGATAAAGTAATAATCGTCAGCCATTCAGTAAAGCCCGTTGACTTAATATATGGTGCACACCTGCACATGAAATGTCATATATTATAATATGAAGAGTAAATACTGTATTACGATGATGTAGATCTGATAGGAAAAATGTCTTGTTGCTTGGGGTGCTGATGCATCAATGTAGCCTACCCTCAGCGATACACTATGGAAATCAGATATAAGATTCAGCATGTTGTTTGAATTTCAAGAGTTTATTCTGTTCATAATGGATTAAAGCCCCCGTAAGGGGCGGTAATACTATCAGTGCACCTCATGCAGTGCACTGTAGGCATTACTTTGGGTCGTTTGTCACATCCCTTCGACCTCTAGCTGCAACCCCTCTCATTCCTTTTACTGTGCCTCCATTCATATTCTTTCTTCCATCCTACTTTCCACCCTCTTCTAACAATGTTTAATAGTGTAACTGCAAGGTTTTCCTCCTGTTATACCTTTTAAAGATCTCATTCTCAATTTTCCTTACAGCGCTGAATGACTTCATAGGTCCCAACGCTTGGTCTTCGCCCTAAATTGTATATTATACATACATATATATATATATTGGATTAAGTCTTTCGGATCCTTCTTACATGAAAACATGCCATGTAGTGCAGTATATCCTTTGATAATTTCAGGTTCATGCAATTCACCACACCTACCTGGAGGTCAGGCCGTGCAAACCGCGTCTGCAGAAGCTACGCCAGTTGCTCAGCGAGAGACCATTCAGCGGCCTTGAGAACAACGACCAGGAAATGGAGGGTGAAAGGTGAATATATATGCATGGGTTATTGGTATCTTGTGGAGTCTTCCTTACTTTTCAGTATTCAACAATACGTACCCACCTTTGCTTCTATTTACTGATCGATGTAATTTGGAAATTTAGAAATGAATGCAGTATATTATAGGGACAAACCTACTTCACGGAACCATCATGGAATACAGTCTCTAGTAAAGGACCCATCTACTTGACGGCAACATTGTTTACAGGGTAATTCTACACAAACGCTCTGCAGGGCACGTTGTTTAGTGCCAACCCCATGCAATAAACGAAATGGAATGAAATATAAAATTTAGGCCAAAGGCCAAGCACTGATACCTGTAAGGTCATTCAGCGCTGAAAGGGAAATTGGGAGTAAAAAGGTTTTAAAGCCTACAGTGCACTGTGTGGGGTGCACTGATGGCAGTGCCTCCCTACAGGGGGAATGAACATAATAACATATACAAGACATGAAATTTCTCGAATGATCCTACCTGTATCGCATTAAATACATAATTTTCTATACAAAAGGGAATTGGAGTATAAAATTTAGGAATAGCAATAAGGAGAGGATGGGAAGTAGGACGTAAAAAAGGGAATATGAACGGAGGTATAGTAAAAGGAATGAATTGGCTGCCGCTAGGTACTTCTCTGTATTCGTCACAAAATTGTCTAATTAAAAGATATCTCCGTGCAGAACTCTTCTGTAAATTCCTGTATTTTGTATAATTTAATGTTCTTTAATTTAAATAATTACCATGTTGAACAGTCCTCGCAGCTACATAGATTATATATTATGAAACTCAACACTTGAAGGCATCTTCTGGCCAGCATTGCAAAAGTTTATCATGTTAACTTCATGTAAGGTCAAACTATTAGTTATTTGTAAACAGCTTTTCTCAACCTTCAGGTACTGTTTAAACGACCTTTTAGACCGAGTGCAGTGCAGCGAAGAGGAACTGGATCAGGCATTACAAGATGTTGAAGCATATCATTTGTATGGTGAGTTTTTCACGTAATTAATCATGCCTAGATAAGCGCTGATGTTGAGGCTGTTTTTCCAGGCGCAAAAATAAGCGTATTTATTTTACAGCCTCGTTCAAAACCAGAAATGTATAGAAATATGAAAATAAAAGTACAATATTAGGTATAGTGTAAAATGTTACTTTATGTAGTCGTACTGTGACATATTAAGATGGTAGCCAATTCTAACCGGTGGTACTCTCGTTTGATTTCACTTATGGTGTTATTAATATCAAATACATGTAGATATTCGATTTTTCTGACGTATGAAGGTCTTCATTTATAGTTAATTAATATTTAAAGTAATTAACCTGATCAGGAAGTTTAAATACTCATTTCTTATAGAAGTGGCCAGAAAGGTTTTTCTTCAGTAGTCATATGCAAATATTTCATATTTTATATCCTTTAAAATGTACCGTTTTTTTTAGAGAATGCCGTCGTTTTCTTCAGCTCCCTGTTCATAGAGGTTTCTCTTACAGGCTTTTGGCAAATCCTGGACTTCGACTACCGTTTTAAAATTGTGTCCGACATCCTCAACTTGATTGAAACGAACAAATGGCCACTCGACAGTGTCCCTCGAATAGCGACTATACGGGTGCTCAGCGAAACGGAACCACGTGCCGTCGTTTCTCAGTGCTTTGAGTATTACCTGAAACCAACGGGAAACATAACGGATGAAGGTGAGTCATGGTTTCTAAATGTCATTAAACCCTTAGGGGGTTAGTGCTGTCAGTGCACCTCATGTAATGCACTGTAGGCATTACTTAAGTATCGGTCCCTGCCCTGCAACCCCTTTCATTCCTACTACTTTGCCTCTGTTGGTAATCTTTCTTCTTACTTTCCACCCTCTCCTAACAGTTAATTCATAGTGCAACTGCTTTAAGGTTTTCCGCCTTTTACACATTTTAAACATTTCCACTGTCAATTTCAGTTTCAGTACCGATTGACCTCATAGGTGTCATAGGTCCCAGCGCTTGTCCTCTGGCCTAAATTCTATGTTCTATTCTAAATGTCACTAGTATGGAATGGTATGGAATTTAAAATTTAGGCCAAAGAACGAGCTCTGGACCTACGAGGTCATTCAGCACTGAAGGGGAAATTGAGAGTTTAAAGATTTCAAGGGTCTAACAAGAGGAAAACCTCCCAGTTCCAGTATGAAACAATTGTTAGGAGAGGGTGGAAAGGAAGATGGAAGAAAGAGAATATGAATGGAGGTACAGTTGAAGGAATGAAAGGGGTTAAAACTAGGGGCCAAAGGGATACTGCAAAGCACCTCAAGTAATGCCTACAGTGCAGTGCGAGATTTGCACTAATGACACTAACCCCTAATGGAAGGGGGGGGGGAGGGCAAGGGCCAGTGTAGGCTGAAACAGAAGAAAAACTATAATTGTTAGTACTATGTAGGACAAACAGGTCACTGGCTTATTAAAAACAAATGTTGCAGTTCCCAGTTTCTTCCTTTATTTGGTAAAATTCTGAGGACAGCATTCACAATCCTTGAAATTTTGCAGGCGACGAGCTGTACACTTTGAACGACGACAAAATTTGTCGATTGTGCGCTGAAGTTCTCCTGAAACCAGCGGGCAAATTTAATCTAAGTGAATTTCTTACCATCTGGCAGCAGAGTGTACCTGAAGGTAAGACCTAAGGTATTTTATTTTTTTTTATCATGAATGCTTTCTTGGTTGTAACCTAATCCTCTTAAGATTCCAATGTCGTCATGCAGATTTCCCACCTTTAGATTCTGATGTCCAATGAGATCTGTAGAAAGTTCTATAAATTAATAACTATTTTGATGTTGGGTAGCATTAGGGTGACATCAGGTGGTTGGGAGAGATTCAAATTCTTGGCCTGGTTTAGAATAGTAATTTTTATAAGCAGTCCCAGGAATAACTGGCAGGTATGCAATTTGTCATTTTGTTTCTTTTTGTATTTTTAAATATTGTCAGAAGTCTTCTAAATAATTAAATTGGTAGCCAAACTAATAGTTTTTACCACAGAAAGGGTTTGGACAGCTCCTTCCTTTCTCCAGAAATCTCAAAGGTCATGATTATCATTCATGACACTTTGGCTCCTTTATGCCAAATGGCTGCTTTATGTGTCCTTCAGAAATCACCGACTTTGTAAGTAATCTTTGTCTAAAAATTAACCTTCATTTAATCATTTCAAGGTTTAACTACTAATCTCAGCCAGCTGGAAGGAATTGCCCTGGTAGATCGATCTTGTACACCTGAAATCATCTCCCACTTCCCAGCATCCAACTTGACAGAGGACATCCACGATAGGTTTAGTTTCTTGTTCGAAACAAAGGATAAATGGACATTTGACGAGATAAGGCCTTACATTGAGTGAGTATAGTTGCATGCGGTTGTTGCTGCTAAAATATACGATTATACCATGTTGATATCAGGTAATATTTTAATAACAGATTGAATAGGCAACATCTAATATAAATTCATTTTAACAGAGACCTGGCCACAAATGCCACCCCTGTTAGCGCTCTCCTTACCAAGTATGCCAGAGCATCAACAAAGGACGGCATAAAGTACTACACGGGAAGACATGTGAAATAATCGTTAATCACTGCATAATACAAGGTATGATATCGTCGTTCATTACTGCACAGTACCAGGAACTTTATTTGAACTGTTTAGGACAATAAATTCAAGCACAAATTGTTTGTTTATTGTATTCAGGCAACACCAAACATTTCATACTTAAGGAAAACCTTCAGAAAAAATTTATAGCAGGTAAAGAAAAAATAAAACCATGACACGCTTACATTTCAAAAAATAAAATTAGGAGTTTTCTCAAAACTATAACTTTCTACCTGAATGTATGCAGAATATGAGGGAAAGGTACAGTATTCCAACATTTGGTACCCTTGGACAGTGTTTCAGGTAGAGTGGAAGACAATACCACCTCCCTCTTAAGATTTGGCTTTAGCAGTTTGTTGTATCTGACAAAAATAAAAATATTAAGCGTTAAGGAGGAAGTTCCATCCTTTAACTTGGCCACAAGAACTAAAGTTGTGCTAATCAGGACAATTTGCACTAAGCAATCACAGAACTTTCTGTATAAGATATGACAATTAGCAACATTTGCATTTTTTTTAAATCCTTCAGAAATAAAAAAAAGTTATTTTTTACTGTTACCAATATTAAACCACAGAACATGGCCTATTTCTGATAATGAGTATATTACAAAATTCAAGAAATTTGTATGTACAAAAATAATACTTCGTATGTCCTTCAGTATTCTGATTCCTTAATTATTGGATCAGTTTCTTTGTATGATCATTATTCTTACACTTCCGATCAGTTCATATTATACTAAAATGAAATAGAAAAATAAAAATTATAAAAGAACGCATCAAAATACTGTAACTTGCTATCTATGACAAATGCACATTTTACCTTATACTGTAGTCACATTAACTAATACAGTATTAAATTACAGTTAGGCTTTTAAACCCAATTCTGTAAAGATAAAAAAAAAATTTATAAATGCTTTAAATGTACTTGTAAAATTAAAATTATGCAGGCATGTTAATCACAAAATAGCACTATGGAAGCAGTTCATGGCACTAATTTCAATGTTTAGAAGAAAAATGCAGAAGGAAGCCTGTAACATTTCGGAGAATTGTCGGGGGTATGAGGTGAAGTATAGCTTAATCAGGAGGTAATCAGATGTGGAAGGTACAGAGAAAAGGAGTGACTTGAGATTACTTTTTATTTACAAGTTCTGATTAGGATACCAGGAGGAGGTGATCAAGCTAGGTGGACAGAGGTGGGTCAAGACACTAGAAATTCCTCAGGAGACTGGCAACGAAGACATGAGCAAGTTATTATTCTGTAAAGTGAAGGACCTACGAAAGACAAAGGAACACCATTGCACAAGTGGCCATTCACTCTACAGTACAACACCAAGCAAAGATTTATTCCAGAAAGCTTGTACTCTGGCTACCAAATAAAATCCCAAGGGGTTCACATACTAAGAGTAACTGTATATTAAAGATTTTCCATCACCTTCACTAATCTAAGGGTGGATAATATTCACAGAGGCACTCATCATCAAAACTAATGTATTTATATGGATCTATATAACTTTTTTGATTTGGCTAGGGAACGCTAATAATGGCTCGTACTATTTCTAGATTGTACAGTGTCCCTCGACGAAGGCAATACGAAAGCACACCACTACTACTGGGTAACTCCCTAAAAATATCACAACTAGCCAAAGTGGATTAAAAGCAGGCTTGTTAAAGAGAAGAACTATGCCTATAAAAAATACTAATATTGTCAACACACCAGTGAAAACTGAAGTTCACAAAAGAAAAAATACACCAGTTCATGTAAAAAATAAGAAGCAGGCTACAGTATCAAGAACAGAAAAGAAAATGAGTTAACACTAGATCATTGTATCAGGGAGCTTGACTTTAGTAGGTAGAGGTGGAGCCTGGAGGTCCTCTTCTTCTGTCAAGCTTAGCCTCGTTAGGTCTTCGGGTCGCACGAGTTTCACAGGCAAAGGCATTGGATCGATGTCCATGTTCTTTCCACTCTGAAGAAAAGGACAAATATTTAATCTCCTTATCAACAATAAAATCATGCAAATCAGTTTCAATGACCCCTATGTTAACCCCATGGCAAGTAACTTTTTCACTGGTCCATTTTACACAAAATCAAATGTCAGATGGGGTCATCTTAATATTTATATACTATTATATATATATTTGAGGCAGTTGGAATTAATACAGTATTCCTCTCATTTGAATTCACTGCTCATCTAAAACACTTACGTATTTATCACTGACTTTACAAACAATTTTTTTCACGTTTGAGAATCACGAATATAATTTGCTATTCTAATTAGAGGTGGACCACTTCTAAAGATTAGAAGCCACTTCTGGCCCTTGGGCATAGGGACAACCCTATCCTAGAGAATGATACAAGGTAGCAGTCAAAAGCAAGTGCAACAGTTCATGGGATAAGGTGCTGATGCACCAAAGATATCTATTCCAGGATTACACAATTCTGTGGACATTCCTCTATGTGTCAAACACCAGAATTCTCTTGCTGTTTGATTTCCTTGGCATTCACATCCTTTACAATCAACCACAGACTGTGTATCCAGAAATGTTCATGACGACAATTTAAATGTGTTCTTAAACCATTATTTTGAGTTTCCTCTAGTGAGAAATTCTTCTTGGCATAAAAGCAAATGCTTTGCTGCTGCTTTTTCTACATTTATTGCAAAAAGCTTCAAGCAAGCTTGGGAGCATACATAATACATTAAGGACAGCTGGACTTAAATGCTTCAAAATTGAAAAAACTTGTTCTTTTGTTATGTAATTACCTTGTGGTATGTTATGGTACTGATTAAGAACTTGAGTGACTTCGATCATTCACTCAAATTTACTTTGCAAACATTTTCAGTTTCAAAGTTATTATTAATTCAAATGCCTCTAACAATACATGCAGGAAATAAACCCAGAGCACTTACTGAAAATGCTTTGGCCTTCGATGTGTTGTTGGTGCTGCACAATGCAATGATGACATACAGGGAGAAGACGACCAGAGCAACCACAGACGCAACCAAGATGTAAGGGGGAACGCCAATTTTCTGAGACACACACTTCACAACTGAAGGTTCGTCACTTTCTTCATTCGCTGTAACTGTAAGAACAAGGAAAAATCCATCAGATGAAATATCCTAATGAGTTTACCTCGCAGCGCATTGTAGGCTTTACTCAGGGTTCTTTGCGGCGTCCCTTCAGCCCCTGGCTGCAACCCCATTCGTTGCTTTTACCATGCCTCCATTCATATTCCGTTTCCGTCTTACTTTTCACCGTCTCCTGACATGTGTTTCAACATGATTTTCAGTGGTGAATGACCTCATAGGTCCCAGCAACTTGGGAATAAATCTTAAAGCCTCCTTATTCCTGTTCAGTTTATTTACAAATACCAATTCTTGAAGGAGGTAAGATACAACCTAGTTTACTCCTCAGTTCAGTTACAAGTTTTTCTCTAAGAGAAGCATCATGGCTATCAGAATACTGAACGAAACCCAAAACTCACGTTGTCGTGACTCCTGTGCCTGAATGAGGGGATTCTCTCCATCGGCCGCAGCTTCGGTGTCAATTCCCAGAACGATTTCTGGTTCTGACTCCACGGCAACAATCTTGTTGTCATCACGTATGAAGTAAGTGATCAGGGAGGATCGGATGATGTGGACGGCTCCTACTACTGACGAGTAGATGGCGTGAACTTGCATCAGAGGACTCAGCAAGTGGATGGAGGGTTCCTCATCAGCCTGCTGTATTTTAAAGGATGTTTTAAATTAATAAAAGAAAACCAAAACTCAGACGCCACCCTACTTACAAACGAATTACGTTTGTATGTTGAATTGTTTGCAAGTTGGTTACTCTACTCTTCATGCTTATTTAAGTACAGTATATTAAATCAATACAGTTCTGTACATTTTTTCATCCTGAAACACAATGCACTGTACATATAGTACTGTATGTACAGAATAGACATGCAAAACAAAATTTGACCTAATGGGTAGCGAAGGGGAGTGCTCTGAACATAATTTTAATTTGTGATCCTGTTTATTTGTATCTCTGTTTGTCAGTCGAATGCTCTTAGTAGGGTGGTATCTGTATCACTACTTTGTATATTCTTCCCCTTTACTGTAATACCTAGTAGTGGTACTATAACTAGTCTGACCAGGCCAATAGGTTTAAAAGTATATTTATTATTATAAATATATAATTACATCTAAATATTTACTTAATTATAACATTCGTGGATAGTAAGCTCAAAAACTTTCCACTGTTTTCTCCTCCAAATACTACAAGTTGCTAAAAACAAACCGATCAAATACAAGCAATTAATTTGACCATAAGTATATAAGGAAATCATGCCTTGTTTCTACAAATACTCCACATAAGATATATTTTGAGAAAACATGTCTTGCTAACGATAAATCTACCAGCAAGTATAGAAAAAACTCATCTACTTGAAACAAACATGCACCGAAAGCAAAACACCACGATGCAAGCCGTACGAAGACAAGAAACAAGTCGCCACACGAGTACCTTTGCCAAAAACTAAAACTAAATGGTAAAGTCAGGTCTCTAACTGAATCGTGTATCACAGCCATCCAAGAGGAAGCAGCAAGTTCAGCTCTCAAAAGGGGACTTTCCACTCACACACAAATGGAAAACTTATTTACACATTCATTACTAATACAGTATTAGCAGAATAAACAAAGACCCTGAACGTACAAGAAACGTTAAAAATAAAAAACCAAAGCCTTCAACACCTATTCATCTTTGTTGACTATTAACAGGACTAGAAAGTAGTTCAAAAAGAACTCATTTCTAGACTCACTGGGTCCCTTGAATTTTCTCTCTTTCAGCACTGAATGACCACATAGGTCCCACTGCTTGGGCCAAAATTCTACATTTCACTCGTTCACACACAAATTTCGCAGCCTTACGAATGATGCATGCACAAACAAAGACATAATGGGAACTTCAGGAAAGGCCATTACCAAACGCACAACTCACCTTCTTCTCCATCACAATTTTCTGCTGAATATCACAGCCATCCTTGCAGGCATCCGTACGTGACGAATTTTCACTGTAAGCCTCAACGCATGCTAAAGAATATTGAAAAGTTTTCTCTGCATTAATTCAAAGGCTTCTGAGACAACTGAACTGACTTCACCAATGATCACAGAAACAATTAAGGAGTAGAATTTTTCTCAAACCACATTGAAAACACTCGATCAAAAGTACTTACAGCCGTAACAGGCAAGATTCATCTGAGTTGCATTCAAGTCGCTCGATATGAAGAATTCCTCGATCACGTGGAAACGACATCCTCGTTGACATTCCTGAAATTAGACATAAAATTTATGCTTCTAAAAATTAATCTGCTATTTTGCTCGCATGCATTTCAACTCGACTGCAACAAGTGTGATTAATACGGTACCAGTTATTTCTAATCTTACCAAATGTTACAAGTGCTTAATCTTACCAAATGTTACATGTCCAAAGTGTAGAACTATTACCTTTAGGCTTAACATGCTTGTTCTACATGGCAAACCACTGGTAGCCTAGATTTGTTCAGAAATGTTTGCGATAAGTTATTTTCAGCACTAGTGCCTAGGTCTTTCACAGATGTTCGAGATAAGTAATCAGTTTTTCTTCATGCAAAAGTGAACAGCTTGATAACTCTGTTAGCACTGACCTAAGTTTAAAACAATCTAGGGATGTTAAGCCTTATCCTGTAAACAATTCTAGCACAAAAGTACAATCCATTCCTTTTGTTTTTAGTTGCTATACCAGAAATACTCCTTAAAATGCTGTAAATTTTATGATTCATGAAAGCTTGCTCTGATGACCTGGCACTGGTAAGTTAGGCAGTAAAGTTCATTTGGAAAGAAAACACAGCTTTAAAAAACGAATTAAACCAAAGATTATAGCAATCAGAAGTACCTGTTCATGAAGTATATACATACGGGCCTGGTCGTTTCGGCTGTAAGTCACTTTAGGACGTAACATCCAAAACAACGTAAGACGTTATGTTTATGGTATTTATCATTATTATTTCATGTCTTACGTACATCCCCAAGGGGCTGGTACTAAACACGGTGCCCCTTGTGCACGTAAACGTGCTTACAGCCGAAACGACCCGAATGCTATACATACACCATTTTTCTGGCATATCAATAATTTCAAATGAAACATTGTTAAAGTACCTCATTTAAAAAATTATGGTGACACTTTCTAAATTACAGTGCATGTAGTCCATTCTGGGTGTGCTAAGCCTCAACTAGTTCAGGACAGTAAGTTATGCTAAGTCTTATTGTTGTTCTACAATATCAATCTTGTATTATGGACAATAGCCTGTGATATTCTGATCCAAACCTGAAATTTTGCCCTAAGAATCAATCTAACAAACAAATTAGGTTGTTGGTGGTACCCAGGGATGAACAATACTGCATGTGACAAAAAAAAAAAAAAAAAAAACAGGTTGGCAGCGTCACAAATACTTTCCGGTATATCTTAGGAGTAAGCACAGGCAAAGATAGACTTCTTGATCCAAGCCATCTACAAAACCAGCAAAGGAAACTTTAACACAGACAAAAAGAACAGTGCACTATCTCAACCTGAAAGCTGTGTTTTACCCTACTATGAAGTCCACTGCAAAATCAGACCCATCAGATGCCAAATTTTGGTTGGGTCACTTTTGAGGATACTGTCAAGTTCACTGACGTTCTGGAGAGATGAAGGCTGAGAAAAAGACAGTCTTTGGGTACTACTTCACAGAACCCCTAAAAAAGGTTTCTATAAGCATTGACTAACAGGGAGTTATCTTTTGTTTATTTTCTTGTGAATGTTTACATCTTTTGTTTATAATTATGCCTTGTTTGTTTGTGTATGTTGATGTCTTGTTTATGTTTGATTGTCTTTTGTTTATGGTTCTGAGAATATTTGTCTTTTGTTTGTGAGCAAGTTTGTGTGTGTTACATTTTCACAATCATCCCAAGGGGCTGGCACTAAACTAGGTGCCCATTTTACACGTACACAGTAGTTATAAACTAGAGGAATGCAGTAGTGGCCTCCAGTTTAATAATGTTAAGTAGGATACTCCCTTGCTCAAAATTTCTTTGATTTGGCTTTGCAGCAAGGCATGACCCATGGAAATAGCCCTAATGCTCACAGCTCTAAAGCAATTTTACCCTAATGGCAAGACATTGTGTGCCTACTTGACAGTTAACAGACAGTATTATTATTACTATTCAGAAGATAAACCCTATTCATATGGAACGAACGCACCACAGGGCCACTGACTTGAAATTTAAGCTTCCAAAGAATATGGTGCTCATTACTCAGTAACAAGGTAAAGGGAAATAAGAGAGAGAAGAGACCTCCCTTATCAAAAAGAAAATGTATCGATACATTAATAAATAGATAAAAATGTATTGAAACGCGAGGAGAATAGCATCACGGTAGTCATGCACTGCATCTTCACTTGAACTTTTGAAGTTCCAGTGGTGCGAGGAATAAAGGGCCTCTGGGACTGGGAAGTATGCTAAGTTTGATAGTCAAATATTTCTATACCAAACTTTTTAAGTTTTATGGTGTAGGCCTACCTCCAGGACAGGTTGGCATGGGGAAAGTAGGCCTAATGATCGGATGCATTCCTTGTCCTACACAACAACTGGCTTTGTGACATCTTTTGTTCTTTAAGGCGTGTTTTGTGATTGATACCGATTACGGATATTTCTGGTTCCTAATCCCCCCTCACCCACGGAGGTCAACCGCATTAGGCCTAATTGTTAGGTTACACTAACAATAATGGTCAGAAATGCATAAAATAAGGGATAAAAAAGTGGGATCAATTCAAGGTGTGTTTGCCTGGTAAGAACAATGAAAGAATCAGGAGTATTTACAAAGTGTTACATAGGCCTAGTTACCAAGTGCCACATAGGCCTAGGCCCTATAAGCTAGATTTGCAGTAACAATAATGGTCAGAAATAGATAATCCAAACGATAAACAACTGAACAAGGATATTTATTTATTATTTTCGGAGAACTGAAGGAATCGCAGCGTTTACCAAAGGCTTCATAGGCCTAAGGCCTACTATAGGCTGGTTTGCAGTAGCAATGATGTTCAGAAATGCGTAAAAGAAAAGATAAAGAGGTGAAGAATTATGTTATTTACTTATTTGGTAAAAATTAAAAGAATCAAAACATTACCGAGTGCCAGGGGTCTATAGGCCTATGCCCTAGGCCTATAGGCTGGTTCGCAATAATAATACTGGTAAAAAACCGATAAAAAAATTATAAATAATTTATTATTTATAAATTTGGTGAAAACTGAAAGATTCGGAGGATTTTACCGAGTGTTGGTCTGGTGACTTATTTATAGGCTTATGGACTTACAGGCTGGTTTGCAATAATAATACTGGTAAAATACCGATAAAACATTATCAAACAAACATTTTATTATTCATTTGGTGAAAACTAAGAGACTCGGAGGATTTACCGAGTGCTGTCAGGTCAGGTGACTTCTGCTTATCGGCTCAAGCACGCAATCTGTCGCCTTAAAAAAAAAAAAAACCAGCGCATTTAACAAACAAATCCCCTCTTCTATCAAAACAAACACTGATCATTTACGGACACAAACCACACAACCTAACAAACAGTATGTTAAGGCTAGCCGGGCACGGCGGCCTGACACATTCTCCCAAGAAAAAGAGGGAGAAAAAAACTTTCTATCCCCCGAGGACGAACCACAATGGCAGCCCGAACGCAACACCTTCCTTCCCCGCCGCCGCCATCCAACTTTTATTTTCCGCCGAAAATACTCACGTCGATCGGTCCGCTCGCTGCGTATTTGTCCGTGCAGTTCTTGCTGCACATTAAGGAGTCCGACGCCGCGTCGTCGAACGTCTCCGAAGGGGAGGACGCCCGACACAGGGCGGCGAAGAAAATGGCCAGGGTTACCGCCACGATTTTGGCCGACATGTTCTCACCTTCGACACATAAACACGACTGGTGACTGTTGTTCTTCTACCGTTGTGTGACGTCACGAAGGTTGGCCGCGTCCGATTCCCTTGCGGGCGGCAGGAATGCCTTGCTTGGAACGCGTCAATACGCGTGATTAACCTGCGAAAATAAAATTTTCGCATTTTATAAAATGTAATTTACATGCTTAATTGGATTTAAATACAGAAATTTCTTGCAAATCATGAGATTTCTGTCCCCCAGGTACGACTGCACCGCACACGAACGCACGAAACGAACTTTGGAACGTGGCAAGTAGTGTCGTTCAATCTCCAAAACAATGAAGTTCCTTCACTACGGACATCACAACATTTCATTCATTAATTCACTCGTTCACTCCTTCATATCCTGAAAAGGAATCGCTTGTTTACATCGAGATGCTTGATGAATGACACTAGAATGCCAGACAGTGGGTGATACTTACAGGTAAGTGTTTTATTATTTTTTTTTTTCTGAACTTGTAACTTTACAGCTTACAAGACGTTGCCTTGATTTTTGTATACTTATATAGATTAAGGTTTACGATTCAGTTGTTTCCATCTATGGTATTTCTGAGGATTCTGCGTTTGAGCTGGTACTACAAGGCTGCCTTTTTTCACCTGTTCGAAAAAAAGAATTAATGCCCCATAAATTCCTTAGAAGAATTTTCTCTCTCTCTCTCTCTCTCTCTCTCTCTCTCTCTCTCTCTCTCTCTCTCTCTCTCTCTCTCAGTGAATTAGGATTATAGTGTTAGGCGACTTTTGTGGGTCACAGCTGGAGAGAGAGAGAGAGAGGGAGGAAAACTAGACCTGATTGTTCATTGCCCGTCAAAGTGCATGCAATCAAAGCGGGAGGACCTCAACGAGGTAATCGTTAGCCCAAAGAGATGAAACCATTCTTGAGACTCTCTCTCTCTCTCTCTCTCTCTCTCTCTCTCTCTCTCTCTCTCTCTCTCTCTCTCTCTCTCTCTCTCTCTCTCTCTCTCTCTCTCTGAGACCGTGTATCAAATTCTAATGCGGACAAACTTGGAACATTTAAAACGTCGGCAATAACTCATATGACGAGTGTCTCGAATTCATAATGTAATGATATGCTGTATAACTGTTTATGCAATTTTTATGATACAGCGTCCCCCTTAAAACGGATTATAGAATTTTACTTATTACTTTAAAGGTTTACTCTGACTTAGGCTCAAATTGAAAATGTGACGAACCTATTAGGTGAATTGAAAACTGTACTTAAGTAACTTTCTTTTTTGAGGAATTTTTTTGTCAAAGAAACTTTTCAATTCTTTTTACTTTTACTCACGCGTGGCAAGTGTGGTTTTCCTTAACATTCGTACCAATAGATGTAATAATCTGTGTTTGATCAATGTTGATAATAATTGTCATGGTGTAAGCTGACATTATGCTGACTTAGCTTTCGTTAGCTAATCATATTAATCTGCTGAGTCCCAGCTCATCAGTTGAGGAAGAAGTCAAGGCTGGCGTTTTTGTGCTTATTTCTTTGATCAATTCATTATTTGCATATTTATTTTTGGAATGGATATCTGTAATGGATGTGTTAGCATTGGACTTCATATAGAAAACTTATGGACAAAAGAATATATTAGAAATAAGTCATTTTTGTTAGGCCTATGACTTGGCTAGTCACACCGCAACCGGATTAGACCGAACTGTTGAACGGCTCTTTCGTTTTGTTATGAATCTCTACCATCAGAATATTAGCGTGAGTTATCAAACTTTAGTGCTTTGTCAGTTGGGAATTAAACTAATGGGTAGACTGAATGTCAAAAGATCACAATATTTCGACAGTGGATCCGTTTTGTTTTGTCACCACTGCAGTGATAAACTGTTTGAGAAAGCGTTTCAGGTTCAGGTAAAAGCGGCGCTCGAGACAAAACAAAGATTAACACTATAGTAATATTGTTGACAATACATTTTTTTTTATTTCATTGCTATAGTAATGGATGAGAGCGATTCTATACCTTCCACCGAGTACATTTGAATGGACATTTTCATTTTGCATTAGTACACTACAGCAATTCACTTTGTATTTTTTTTTACGAAATTATTTATATTTTTCCTATTCTTTATAAATTCATCTTTTTTCTTATAACTGATCTCTTCTTTCTTGTTTCCTATTATCTTCTGCAACTTCTTTTAGATGAATATTGTAGGCCTATTCTTTGGAAGCTTGAATTTCAAGCCAATAGCTCATATAGGCTTGTTCAGTTTGAATAGAGTTCACCTTCTCAATATAATAATAAAATAATTTTACTTGAGTAAAGTTTGGGTCGTGTAGTAATAATACTTTCACCTCAAAAAAAGTGGTAAAGTTTTATAAAGCTTGTTGCTGAGTGTCGATAGGCATGAAAAGAATACAAAAATACAAAAAAAAGACAGTGGCATGCAATATCTCAGTCTCCAAGATGGGACGAATCCATTATTCTAAGAGAACAGTTGCTGGCAACCCTTCTAAGAACCGGAACATATCGGTCTAGAGAGGAATGTGGTAGGCTTCAGGAAAAAAGTCAGTTCCTTGACTTTCTCTTCTCTGAATGATCTAGACCTGTTCTTCTGTACCCCTTGGGCATTTTTCTAGTTTCCTGTGTACCCCTAAAAATTGGCGACGAAAAAGAAAAACAGGGAAATTGATATTGTGATATAATTTCATTATGAAATCTGTTTGCGTAGACTGCATTTTTTCAGGGTCGGTACGGGTACAGATTACAGCCGAGGGAAGCTTCATAATAGTGAAAAACAAATGGTTTGGGTACAAATGTACGAAATTACAACCCGGGCTTGGTGAGGACCGAATAAATAGATAAATAAACAAACTGAAAGTGGAAATGGAGCAGAGAACTTGAGAAACGGCTCTTTAAAAACATCGGTCTGTCAAATTCAGCTGCCAGGGCTGTTTGTATTGTTTAAAGGCTTCCGGTATATACAGATAAGATTGTTAATGTTGCATGTTTCCGATTTTTTTCTCTGTTATTGTTGTTGGGATATTGTTCTTTCTAGCTGAAGGCTGGACCTCTGATCTACATCTTTTAAACAAAATTGCTTGAATTCGTTTCTCCCGAAAGTCGTTGTTCTACCAACTTAGAACGAATTGTTTTAATTCAGTTAACGATAGAATTCGCGTTCTGTTCAGGTATGTGTGTGTGTATATATACTCATTTTTCGAATATGTCTGCGTATATGCGTTATATTCCCATTCAGTTAAGAGCCGTTATAGCTATTCCAAACTATCTCCTATAGACCTATAAACCAAAGAGCCATTATGTCTATTCTAAACTATCTCCTATAGACCTATAAACCAAAGAGCCATTATGTCTATTCTAAACTATCTCCTTTAGACATATAAGCCAAAGAGCAGTTACGTCTATTCCAAACTATCTTCTTTAGACACAACCCAAAGAACCGTTACGTCTATTCCAAACTATCTCTTATAGACCTATAAACCAAAGAACCATTATGTCTCTTCTAAACTATCTCCTTTAGACATTCAAGCCAAAGAGCAGTTATGTCTATTCCAAACTATCTTCTTTAGACGCAACCCAAAGAGCCGTTACGTCTGTTCCAAACTATCTCCTTTAGACCAATAAACCAAAGAGCCACTTTGTCTAAACTTTCTCCTTTAGACCTATCAGCCAAAGAGCCATTATGTCTATTCCAAACTACGTCTTTTAGACCTATAAACCAAAGAGCCATTATGTCTATTCCAAACTATCTTCTATAAACCTATAAACCAAAGGGCCATTATGCTATAAACCTATAAACCAAAGGGCCATTATGCCTATCCCAAACTAGACACAGGCAAAAAAAAAACGCTCCGTCTCCTCCAAACTGCCTCGCTTAGACTCATAACGTAAGAATTCGCCAGTAAATGAAAACAAAAGGTTTGGAAAAATTAGCGCCACAACGTTTGTCCTCGTTATGGAGATATATTCTTTATCTCACTCCCTTTTCTCAGCTGGACCCAACTGGACTGGACCACCTTCAAATGGACGCGGGGGGAATGCAAATCACCTTGAGAGGCATAGCAACTAGTAGTCGCTATATACTTTCCGCGTTTCATCGTCAGCAGGGCCGCGACTGCCAAGCTAACTCCTAGACTTAGACATATAGCCGTTTTAGCTCCTAGACCTAGACCTGTGGCTGTTTCAACTCCTAGACCTAGACTTATAGCCGTTTCAACTCTCAGACCTAGACCTACAGCCGTTTTAACTATGGTATTTTTGTCTAAATATAATTTTTTACCATTAGATTTTACCCTTATATTTCTTGTAAAACACGCACCCCTTAATCTCATTTGTTCAAGACTGCATAGTTTCTGTGTGTGTGTGTGTGTGCACTTTGTTAGGGTTTGCGTTTGAAAGTAGAAGAGCAATACTCAAAAATAAATATAAAAATTGATGGACACTCGTCTCAGCGTAGACAACAGAGGCATCTGAACGGAACCTCTGACTTAGCCTGCATGGTATCCAGAATATTTCATAAGCTGCCCAGCTGAAAAATAGAGAAATGAAAGACATATCGTATAACCAAAATAAAAAACCGTTCGTTCCTTTGCGGTTTTTGTACCGCCAATTTTTTTTTTTTTTTCCTGTTCTCCTGGGCGTGCAGCAGCCATTTATCGGAATTCAAGGACTGACGTTCCATGCGTCGCCTTGCGTGGACATTCTTCAGCAATTTCATCTGCAGTTTCGGCGGTAATTGCTGCTTTTTGCTTCCGCTGTTTGTTCACTGGACTCTTTTGTCAGTCAGGTTTAAATGTCTGGAATTTTGTCTTTTGAATTTGTGATTCGTAAGGCGTTTCAACAGAAGTACAGTGAAATTGGCACAGATTTTTCACCTAGGGATGAAACAGCGTTATGCAGGAGAGGATTGAGATGAAATTGTTCACATTTTTAAGAACAATGTATGACACACTTTTCTCGTGTTGGAGTTGGGCGAGGCCGCTAAAAGAAAACAAAACACGCCGTAGTTACTTCGGCGCAATCGAGTTTTCTGTACAGCGTATAATCAAGGCCACCGAGAATAGATCTATATTTCGGTGGTCTCGGTATAATGCGGTATGAGACGCGACCCATGAATCTCTAACCACGGGCCGGTGTTACCTATCCTATATCGTTTCCAGAAGCACGATAATGGCTAACTTTAACCTTAAATAAAATAAAAACTACTGAGGCTAGAGGGCTGCAATTTGGTGTGTTTGATGATTGGAGGGTGGATGATCAACATACTAATTTGTAGCGTTGTAGCCTCAGTGATTTTTAAGATCTGAGGACGGACAGAAAAAAGTGCGGACGGACAGACAAAGCCGGCACAATAGTTTTCTTTTCAGAAAACTGAAAAAGGTGATGATGGCTTGGTAGAATTTCACAGAAACCCTTTGCGATACAGTTTCTTTCTTTATTTCTATATTTATAAAAGGACGCCAAGTGTCCTATCTTATTGGCCTTAACGATTATAAAGATCTCTCTCTCTCTCTCTCTCTCTCTCTCTCTCTCTCTCTCTCTCTCTCTCTCTCTCTCGTTGGACGGGTCGGTATAGTCCTCGGCTAGCACTCTGCTGGGCCCGCCTTCGAGTCTCCGACCGGCCAGTGAAGAATTAGAGGAATTTATTCCTGGTGACAGAAATTCATTTCTCGCTATAATGTGGTTCGGATTCCACAATAAGCTGTAGGTCACGTTGCTAGGCAACCAGTGGTTCTTAGCCACGTAAAATAAGTCTAAAATAAGTCTAATCCTTCGGGCCAGCCCTCTCTAAGAGAGCTGTTAATCAGCTAAGTGGTCTTGTTAAACTAAGGTATACTTAACTTTCTCTCTCTCTCTCTCTCTCTCTCTCTCTCTCTCTCTCTCTCTCTCTCTCTCTCTCTCATAACGTTGCATTAGCGAGAAAAATGTCATCAAATCTGGCATTTTCGCCATTCCACAATATTTTATTTTTCTGCTTAACCTTCCTTATCAGATCGCACCAAACAGCTGAGTCGCTGTTTACACCCACACTGCAAAAGTTCACCTCCGCTGAACCCTTTAAGACCGCTGGAGTTACACACACGAACCTTTCTGAAAACCTTGACTTGAAAAGGCTGTCAGCTGACATTTTTCATGTTTTCATGACTCATATATAATCGAAAAACAAAATGGCCCTCAGGGAGAGAGCCTTAATAGGTCAGAGATTCGAGTGTAGGTCATGAAATAAGTGTATGTGAATCGTATGGGCCTAAAGATTCCTCTGGATATAGATGTAGGCCTACGTAGATGGCTGCTGTCAGGTCATGAACGGTAAGCATATTGTACCAAATGTTGATCTCTTGTACGGATCTGGACGATATGTGTATTGTACCAAATGTTGATATTTGCATGGCTCTGAACAGTACCTGTCTGTTGAGCTTTTGTACTGCTCTGAACAATACCGTGTTATTGTTGAGCTTTTGTACTGCTCTGAACAGTACCTGTGTTGTACCAATTGTCGACATTTGTATGGCTCTGGACGGTCCCTTGATTGTACCAAATGCTGATCTTATGTACGGCGCTGAACAATACGTGTGTTGCACCAAATGTTGATCTTTTGTACGGATCTGAACAATATGTGTATTTAGCAGTACCTGTGTTGTACCAATTGACGACATTTGTATGGCTCTGAACGGTCCCTTGATTGTACCAAATGCTGATCTTATGTACGGCGCTGAACAATACGTGTGTTGCACCACATGTTGATCTTTTGTACGGATCTGAACAATATGTGTATTTAGCAGTACCTGTGTTGTACCAATTGACGACATTTGTATGGCTCTGAACGGTCCCTTGATTGTACCAAATGCTGATCTTATGTACGGCTCTGAACAATACGTGTGTTGCACCACATGTTGATCTTTTGTACGGATCTGAACAATATGTGTATTTAGCAGTACCTGTGTTGTACCAATTGACGACATTTGTATGGCTCTGAACGGTCCCTTGATTGTACCAAATGCTGATCTTATGTACGGCGCTGAACAATACGTGTGTTGCACCAAATGTTGATCTTTTGTACGGATCTGAACAATATGTGTATTTAGCAGTACCTGTGTTGTACCAATTGACGACATTTGTATGGCTCTGAACGGTCCCTTGATTGTACCAAATGCTGATCTTATGTACGGCGCTGAACAATACGTGTGTTGCACCACATGTTGATCTTTTGTACGGATCTGAACAATATGTGTATTTAGCAGTACCTGTGTTGTACCAATTGACGACATTTGTATGGCTCTGAACGGTCCCTTGATTGTACCAAATGCTGATCTTATGTACGGCTCTGAACAATACGTGTGTTGCACCAAATGTTGATCTTTTGTACGGATCTGAGCAGTATCTGTGTTGCACTAAATACTGATCTTTTGTGCAGCTCTGAACAATACCTGTGTTGTACCAACTGCTGATCTTGTGTACGGCTCTGAACAGTACCTGTGTTGTACCAAATGTGGATATTTGTACAGCTCTGAACAGTACCTGTATTGTACCAATGCAGGTACTGGTCAGTCGTGTACATTCTGTAGTTCTGCCATAACCTTAGACGAAAGACGTGTATAATACACGATTTTCATATCATAGTCTATTGTATACTATTATAGAATATTATAGGAAAGTCACTAAGATAAAATAATTCATTGTTGCTGTAATTCTTAGTCCTAATGGCCTCATTCAATAAGTGAAGACACCACAGTCAAGAGACAGTTTGAAAATGTCTGAATTTTGGAGCTACTGTAATTGTATACTTCTGAAAAAAAAAGTAATTTGGGTGGTATACGTACTCCATGGGGAGCCCTGGTATGGAAGATAGTTTATTAAAAGCTATTATGTATAGGATGGATGTGCAATGCCTCTGAATAATAAATAATAATCTAAAAATCTATAGGCCTACTGTAACAGTGAGGCTTGCAATGAGTCGAAAGTTTTATGTTCATATCCCGTAGACTTTATATAACCCTGCCATTTTTCAACTTAATATTATCCCTGCTATTTTCAAGAATTATATTATTATAAAAATATTATTCAGTCTCTTATGTCGTTGTGACGTCATACATACGAATAAAATATGAACAGAACGAAGCTGAATTAGCATATATACGTTATACAGTACAGGTAACGACGTATTGCATCAATGCCTTGGGCCGAAATACTTCTAAATTCGTTCCATAACACAATAACGGCTTTGCGATTCCCTAATACGCCCAGGAACGCGGGCAGATGACCTTGGGGATGGGCGTACATTATAAAATTTCGTCTTTCGGCGAATCTTCCTGAGAGATTAGATAGCCAAAATCATATAACTCGAGAAAGGATGGACGAATGCGAATGAAAGCTGCTGAAAAACATGAATATTCGGGTGAATAACGCCATGGAGATCATTAAGTCTAATTATGTGTGTTACACGGCGCCTGAGGAACATGTGTGAAGAACGATTACAAACATGGAATATACAGTATATGTCAACACAGTTATTTATTTTTTTTTCTTTTGCGATCGAAATTTCAGCAATGGAAGTCTTACCTCTTACTTGCCCTTAACACGGGTGAGAGAGAGAGAGAGAGAGAGAGAGAGAGAGAGAAACACACACACACGGCGTAGGTTGCCAGATGTACGTTAACTTCTGAGCACTTTTACTTACCTGCTTCCACCGGGGTTCAAATGGTTTTGCTTTCTTTCTTTGTATTTGTGCCTTCTTTTTTTACTCTCTCTCTCTCTCTCTCTCTCTCTCTCTCTCTCTCTCTCTCTCTCTCTCTCTCTCTCTCTCTCTCTCTCTCTCTCTATATATATATATATATATATATATATATATATATATATATATATATATATATATATATATATATATATATATATATATATATATATATATATATATATATATATATATATATATATATATACGTAAAATACAGAGCACATAATTTTATTATATTTATAGTTAATTATCATTATCATTTAACCATTGTTATGGGAATATATTTTCCTTTCATTCTGCCTTATTCTCGTTCGTAATTTGTTTCTTTTTTTAAGAATCGGTAATGGCCCCGTTCAGTCATAGCAAGTCGCAAGTCACGTTCACTAGCCGAATTAGATGTATAAAATCCGCTGTTTGCACCGAAAGGTTCCTTGGTTCCATAAAGCCGCGTTCATAAGCTTAAATGAATGTATAAAGAGCAACTTAACATAAAAAAAAACGTTTATGTCACCAATAAGCCTCGTTCATAAGCCTAGTGGAATAAGTGAATTCCGTAATTATCCGCAACCGTCACGGCTCTATTGTCTTAATGAAGCCACGTTCATAAACCTTGGCGAACGTTGCGGTGTCTTTATTGCCTCGATGAAGCCGAGTTCACAAACCTTACTGAACGTCACCGTCTCTGCTACTTAGTAAAGCTTTAATAAGGCCACGTTCATAAGCTTCAGTGAACAAGTGCTTTTCAGTTTAAGCAAAAAAACGTTTTCCTAAAACGGGTCTGACGAGACGTTTCTCTAAAATAGGTCTAACGAGACGTTTCCCTAAAACAGGTCTAACGAGACGTTTCCCTAAAATAGGTCTAACGTATCCTGAGGGAAGGGCGTATTATTATCCTTTAGGTTGCCCCAACGGTCTAGATTAGACTCTGTACATGTGACTCGGGAGCGAAGGAATCCTTTGGACCCTGGAGACACATCCCCGACGTGTTCGTACGTCCGTCCGTCCGTCCGTCCTTTCGTTCGTAATCACGTGTGTGTGCGTGCCTGTACGTAAGTCATGCGTCCGTGTGCGTGTGGGAGTGTACGTATGTGGGTTGATCACGTGGCGCCGTCATGTTTGTCGAGAGGCGGCTCCGACCACTGACCATATCTTTCACATTTTTTTCCTCAATCACTTCCATCTCGAGGTTCTCATTGGTCGATCGTGATTCGTCTACCAATAGGAATGCTTGAAATGTGGATGTCTCCGTGTTCATAGGAATTTTCTCCGTTTTCTTTACGGTCTTCGCATAACTTTTGCGTGATGGGAAGGAAATGTTCTTGATAAGTTTCTGTTGTGCAGTTACTAAATCTAAGTTTGTTGGGGACTTTAATGAAGAATTGGGGTTTGAAAATTCGTTAATGGAGAGAAAAAGGGCGAGAGAGAGAAAGCTATAAAAAAGCTGTTTAAGCCCATGACACGTAAATATCTCTCGACGTCTGTGCTTGCTCTAACTCTCTGATCCTGGTGGAGAAAGCCATCTATCTAAGAGACCTCCCTCCCTTTCCCCCTTCCCCAAAAGCCCTTACACCTGAAAATCAACCCCTGAAACTCCATGGAACCCCCTTCTCCTCCAGGAAAGGCAGACCAACCCACGCGAACCCCCGAGTGGGCCAACAGAGTCAGAGGGTATAAAACCCTAGGTAAGTGCGGTGCGTGGAACTATACCGCTCAAGAAAAGGCCAGTTGCGAATGTCTCTCTGCCCGTGTGTCTTGTTGCCTTTTGAGTCAAAGAAGCCATTTTTGGGGGAGGGGGGGCCATTTAAACGACCCTAAAGTGAATGTCTCTGCTCGTGCCTTGCCTTTTAAGTTAAAGAAGCCATTTAAAAGAATATAAAGGGCTTAGTGACACCCCCCACGGTACTCCTTCAAGAAGCCGTTTACAAGAACATTGAAGGTCGTAGTGACGCCCCCAGCGGTACTCCTTTGCAATTAATTGCTTCGAGGGTGACGTCTGTTTCTGGAGTCATGGCGCACCAGGTCAAAAGCGTGCTGTTGCTAGACGGAGTTGACCCTGTCTGCGGTCAGCTTCTGACCCAAGCCGGCATTCAAGTGACCACGAAGGGAAAACTGACCAAGGAGGAATTGCTGCAGGAGATTAAGGTGAGGAAGTGTTTTTGTCTTTAGAGTTTCCTGTTTTTAAATTGTTTTTTTTACGTTTATTTTAACATTTTAATATATAACCGATTTTAAATTAATTATTTTTCCCGTTTATTTAAGTGAAATTTTAATATGTAATAATAATCGATCTTAACGCTTTGTGTGAGCTGCTTGTTAGTATACAAACACATATACTTTATATGATATATATATATATATATATATATATATATATATATATATATATATATATATATATATATATATATGTGTGTGTGTGTGTGTGTGTGTGTGTGTGCATACTGTATATATGTATATTTATATAAAAAAAAACATTAGTTATACCAAGTTAACCTTTCCGAAATTCCTTTCAATCTGGTTTTCACCAGATATCTCTGGAGACGCATGGAGTTTGTAGGCAGACCCCTGCGGCCTATCGAACCTAGGCCTAATCATCACCTGATTATTATTCAAAAATGCCTTCGTCGAATCGCTCATGTGTACATATTTCCATTAACCGTGCAAGAAAGCATCAAATGAAGCTTCTTTCGCTCCATTATCCGTTTATTGATGCTTCACAGTTATAAGTATTTTCGGCGAATTTTGATGTTGTCGTGATGGCAAGTGTGTTTGTGGCGGGGTGGGGGCGGGTGTTGGGTGGGGAGCCGTGGGAGTGAATGACCTCATATTTAGACTGTAATTTTATTTTATTTTCAGAAACTTTCGAAAGGTTTTACATATAACAAAGAATTTACCGAGATTTTAGGTCGGGAGACGAGTGAACTGTCCATTTGGTCAACGTAACAGTGGGAGTTTTAATGCTCTCTCTCTCTCTCTCTCTCTCTCTCTCTCTCTCTCTCTCTCTCTCTCTCTCTCTCTCTCTCTCTCTCTCTCTCTCTCTCCGGGAAGGGAAAGAAGAAGCCGCTTCACGAGTAGTCTTGCTTTTCCAGTAACGCCACATCATTTGCAAATCAGTCGATCTCAAATTTCTAGACTCTTCTCTAGCTGGTCTTGAATTTTGAATCTTGACACTGGTTTTGAAGCTTGTAACTGGTTTTTTGAAACCTGAAACCGGTTTTGAAACTTGTAATTGGCAAACTTGTAACTGGTTTTGAAACTTGAGGGCGATGATTGAAACGAGCAAATGTTGGAGGAGTTGGATAGCCCTCGGAATCTGTATTGGTGGGGATGCTCTCTCGGAAAGGGCTTTATATCCTAGACCTATATCTTTCGGAAAGGGCTTTATATCCTAGGCCTGTGTCTTTTAGAAAGGGCTTTATATCCTAGGCCTATGTCTTTTGGAAGGGGCTTTATATCCTCGACCTATGTCTTTTGGAAAGGGCTTTATATCCTAGGGCTGTGTCTTTTGGTAAGGACTTTACATCCTAGGCCTATGTCTTTTGGAAGGGGCTTTATATCCTCGACCTATGTCTTTTGGAAAGGGCTTTATATCCTAGGCCTATGTCTTTTGGAAGGGGCTTTATGTCCTCGACCTATGTCTTTTGGAAAGGGCTTTATATCCTAGGGCTGTCTCTTTTGGAAAGGACTTTACATCCTAGGCCTATGTCTTTTGGAAGGGGCTTTATATCCTCGACCTATGTCTTTTTGGTAAGGACTTTACATCCTAGGCCTATGTCTTTTGGAAGGGGCTTTATATCCTCGACCTATGTCTTTTGGAAAGGGCTTTATATCCTAGGCCTATGTCTTTTGGAAGGGGCTTTATGTCCTCGACCTATGTCTTTTGGAAAGGGCTTTATATCCTAGGGCTGTCTCTTTTGGAAAGGACTTTACATCCTAGGCCTATGTCTTTTGGAAGGGGCTTTATATCCTCGACCTATGTCTTTTGGTAAGGACTTTACATCCTAGGCCTATGTCTTTTGGAAGGGGCTTTATATCCTCGACCTATGTCTTTTGGAAAGGGCTTTATATCCTAGGCCTATGTCTTTTGGAAGGGGCTTTATGTCCTCGACCTATGTCTTTTGGAAAGGGCTTTATATCCTAGGCCTGTGTCTTTTAGAAAGGACTTTACATCCTAGGCCTATGTCTTTTGGAAGGGGCTTTATATCCTCGACCTATGTCTTTTGGAAAGGGCTTTATATCCTAGGCCTATAATATTATATCTTAGGCCTATGTCTTTCGGAAAGGGCTTCTTGTGGAATACAAAGCAAGGAGCCGAAAGTTGAAACGGGGAAGGTTAAAATAGGCCTATTGAATCTAACTGACTGAAATATTTGCCTCAACAAACCGAGTTCGTTATGACATTTTTGGCTTTTATTTATTCCAGTGCCATTTTTAGCTTTTATTTATTCCAGTACCGTTTTTAGCTTTTATTCCAATGCCATTATTAGTTTTTATTGATTCCAAGGCCATTTTTAGCTTTTATTTATTCCAATCCCATTTTAGCTTTTGTTTATCCCAATGCCAGTTTAGCTTTTATTTATTCCAATGCCATTTTAGCTTTTATTTATTCCAATGCCATTTTTAGCTTTTATGTAGCCAATGCCATTTTTAGCTTTTATTTATTCCAATGTCATTTTTAGCTTTTATTTATCCTAATGCCATTTTAGCTTTTATTTATCCTAATGCCATTTTTAGCTTTTATTTACCCTAATGCCACTTTTAGCTTTTATTCCAATACCACTTTAGCTTTTTATTCTAGTGCCATTGTTGGCTTTATTTATTACAATGCCCTTTTTATCTTGCATTTATTCAAATGTCATTTTTAGCTTTTATTTATTCTAATGCCATTTTTAGTTTTTATTTATTCCAATGCCAAATCAGCCTTTATTTACTCCAATGCCATTTTTTGCCTTTTATTCCAATATTTTTAGCTCAGATTTCAATGTGATTTTTGGCTTTTATTTATTCCAATGCCAATTAAGCTTTTATGTAATCCAAATGCCATTTTTTAGCTTTTACATATTGATTCCAATGCTATTTTTAGCTTTTATTCATTCCAAGCTATACGAGTAATTATATCGAGATGATCTGTATGAGATTAAGGGAAATGGCGCAGTATTTGTCAGGCGTGTCAATCTGCTAAGGGTGAGCCTTGTGTGTAGATCTGTGAATGTCAGTGGCGGCCATCATTACTTCATGAAATTGGCTTAAGATGTCACTACAAGCTACCCCTCTGCCTCCCTCAGAGTATCGATCTCAGGGTTCCACCTGCTGAGGCGAGGTTGGTAAATGCAGAACCACTGAAATTCTGATATTCTCGTTCTGAAATGTACAAGAAAAAACACATAGGAAGACAGAGAATTCCAGATATATTATTTAGTCTTTCCCTATTATTCTTTCCCTTGCAACGTGCAAGCATTACTTTGCTATTTAACAGGCAAACAAGGAGCACCGTTGCTTGCATTTCGAAAGCGGCCTGTCCTGCAAAAAGCACCACGAACTGAAGGCCACTGAATGAGTGGCCTTGGTGTAATCATGACCCCTCTTTGATGCTGCCTTTTTCTACCTTTTTTTTTCTTTTATTTAAACGACTTGGGTATACCGTGACGGTCAGAAATATCACTGATCCAAGATGGAGACCGGTTTCAGACTTGGAGGTAATGAACTCGCGTCTACACTTGCTGAAAGACAAAAGAATATCTTCATTTTGCAAAGTCTTTTTTTTTTTCAGGGGCAAGTGGCGAGGTGAGGTTGGCGTAGCTCTAGACCGGATTATCAGTACATTATTGTCTTTTCCGTATGTTACACTCAGATGAATTAAGTAATTGTGGACGCATTACATCTTGTATAATTGGAATTTTTGGCTGATATGGAATTTCATCGAGGTTAAAGTCACTTTTACTGATAAAGTATTGAGTTGATGGTGTTATAACACTAATCTTTACCGGTCATAAATTATTTTTATGTATTGTAGACTGACGAATTTCAGTTTGCAAAGGAAACTATGAAATCATTCTTACAGAAATTGGAGGTTGCAAAAAAAACTAAGGAATATTCTTACAGAAATTGCAGTTTGCAAAGAAAACTAAGGAATATTCTTACAGAAATTGCAGTTTGCAAAGAAAACTAAGGAATATTCTAATAGAAATTGCAGGTTGCAGAGAAAACCAAGGAATATTCTAATAGAAATTGCAGGTTGCAGAGAAAACCAAGGAATATTCATACAGAAATTGCAGTTTGCAAAGGAAACTAAGGAATATTCTTACAGAAATTGCAGTTTGCAAAGAAAATTATGAAGGTATTCTTACAGAAACTGCAGTTTACAAAGGAAACTAAGGAATGTTCTTAAAGAAATTGCAGGTTGCAAAGAAAACTAAGGAATACTCTTACAGAAATTGTAGTCTGCAAAGAAATTAAGAAATACTCTTACAGAAATTGCAGTTTGCAAAGAAAACTAAGGAATATTCTTACAGAAATTGCAGTTTGCAAAGAAAACTAAGAAATACTCTTACAGATATTGCAGTTTGCAAAGAAAACTAAGGAATATTCTTACAGAAATTGCAGTTTGCAAAGAAAAGGAACATCCTTACAGAAATTGCAGCTTGCAAAGAAAATTAAGGAACATTCCTACAGAAATTGCAGTTTGCAAAGAAAACTAAGGAACATCCTTACAGAAATTGCAGCTTGCAAAGAAAATTAAGGAACATTCCTACAGAAATTGCAGTTTGCAAAGAAAACTAAGGAACATCCTTACAGAAATTGCAATTTGCAAAGAAAATTAATGAACATTCCTACAGAAATTGCAGTTTGCAAAGAAAACTAAGGAACATCCTTACAGAAATTGCAATTTGCAAAGAAAACTAAGGAACATTCCTACAGAAATTGCAGTTTGCGAAGAAAACTAAGGAACATCCTTACAGAAATTGCAGCTTGCAAAGAAAATTAAGGAACGTTCCTACAGAAATTGCAGTTTGCAAAGAAAACTAAGGAACATTCCTACAGAAATTGCAGTTTGCAAAGAAAACTAAGGAACATCCTTACAGAAATTGCAGCTTGCAAAGAAAACTAAGGAACATTCTTACAGAAATTGCAGTTTGCAAAGAAAACTAAGGAACATCCTTACAGAAATTGCAGCTTGTAAAGAAAACTAAGGAACATTCCTACAGAAATTGCAGTTTGCAAAGAAAACTAAGGAACATTCCTACAGAAATTGCAGCTTGTAAAGAAAACTAAGGAACATTCCTACGGAAATTGCAGTTTGCAAAGAAAACTAAGGAACATCCCTACAGACATTGCAGTTTGCAAAGAAAACTAAGGAACATCCCTACAGAAATTGCAGTTTGCAAAGAAAACTAAGGAACATCCTTAGAGAAATTGCAGCTTGCAAAGAAAACTAAGGAACATTTCTACAGAAATTGCAGTTTGCAAAGAAAACTAAGGAACATCCTTACAGAAATTGCAGCTTGCAAAGAAAACTAAGGAACATCTCTACAGAAATTGCAGTTTGCAAAGAAAACTAAGGAACATCCCTACAGAAATTGCAGCTTGCAAAGAAAACTAAGGAACATCCTTACAGAAATTGCAATTTGCAAAGAAAGCTAAGGAACATCCTTACAGAAATTGCAGCTTGCAAAGAAAACTAAGGAACATCCTTACAGAAATTGCAGTTTGCAATGAAAACTAAGGAACATCCCTACAGAAATTGCAGCTTGCAAAGAAAACTAAGGAACATCCTTACAGAAATTGCAGCTTGCAAAGAAAACTAAGGAACATCCTTACAGAAATTGCAGTTTGCAAAGAAAACTAAGGAACATTCTTACAGAAATTGCAGTTTGTAAAGAAAACTAAAGTTATACTCACTGCCATTTACTGTAATTGCACTATGATTGTATATTATAACAGTACTGCAGTGCATTTTCATCTACACGAAAGACGCAATTGTTCAAAAAAACATTTATAAAACCTAAGGCGAAATTACTTCTGAAAGACGCCAATCTACTAAGAAAAAATGGCCCGCTCGACTAACCAAAGTGAGGCACTGCTAAGAATAAACGGGATAATGTTTCCACTCTCTCCGTCAGCCGACAATTTCGGCAACTAGACTCAATCAAGAGAGGTCGTGTGCGCTACTTCTAACCGGGTTCAGCGGGAAACGACGGTTGCTAGAGAGAGAGAGGGAGAGAGAGAGAGAGAGAGAGAGTGAGAGAATTTCTCTCTGACTTTGCAGGAACCAGTTGATGACGATGATGATGATGCAAGGAAAAATTTCATACCCGCAGCAACCAACTCCGGCAAACCGACGCTTGGAGGTGATCGCAGAAACCAACCTTGCATAGCAACCGTACGCCCTCTCTCTCTCTCTCTCTCTCTCTCTCTCTCTCTCTCTCTCTCTCTCTCTCTCTCTCTCAGAGTCCCGCTATCCCCCGAGACCAGAGGAGGTTCTAGACAACCACCTCCCTGTGAAGCCTCGCTTACGCAATAAATAAATGTAAAATAACAATCTTTAGACTCACGTCACCCCGGGGCCGATAAGAATTTTAAAAATCATAATACTGTAATTCAGCGCCCCGATATGCGAATTCGAAAGATAAGAGGTGAAAAACAAGATAGATTTATTCGCAAGATGAGAGAGAGAGAGAGAGAGAGAGAGAGAGAGAGAGAGAGAGAGAGAGAAAAGTTTAGCTCGTCTGGTGACTGGTGAGTTCTGGGATATGCAGCATTTAATAAGAGAACCTTCACGTGAACCGAACGTGCAAGATCAGTTCACGTGGTCTCATATTATACCTTCAGGGTTCCCCCCTAAAAAGGGCTCTCTCCCAGGGGCCCCTGAAGGGGTCACCCCTAAGTAGCACCAGCAGCAGCAGCAGCAGCGAGTGGATGCCCTTTGGTATAGCCGAGCAAAAGGGAAAGTGGTCCTGCCAGACGACCGACTGCGAAGGTTTTAGTCATGATCCGAATTTCTTAACCAGTTTGAAGCCCTTTTGCGTTGTAACCGGATTAAGAAGGAATATTATTGGTTTAAGAATAAGATTAGCCTTATGCCAGCAGCGCTCTTGCCTGAAGGCTAGACTAAGAGCGTCCCAAAGGATTAAAAAAGGGTTAAAAGGGTCATAAAGGTTTAAAAATAAGGGTTATGAGGAAGAAGAACTAACCGCTTGCACTCAAACCGGCCGAGAGAAGATTGTTGGTTTAAGAATAAAATTAGGCTTATGCCAGCATGCGCCTTTGCCCAAAGGCTAGACTAAGGGCGTCCCAAAAGGGCGACTAAGGGTTTAAAGGGCATGAGAGTCCTTGTGTAGGACAGTTTGAAGCCCTCTCGCGCTCAAACTTGACTAGAGGAGAATATTATTGGTTTAAGACTAAAATTTTAAGATTAAAATCAGACCTATACCAGCACGTGCCTATATATATATATATATATATATATATATATATATATATATATATATATATATATATATATATATATATATATATATATATATATATATATATATATTTTTTTTTTTTTTTTTTTTTTTTTTTTAATTCAGTAGATGAAACCTATTCACATGGGACGAACACACCAAAGGGGCCACTGACTTGAAATTCTTCAAGCTTCCAAAGAATGTTGGCTTCAACCGCCCACCGCAGCAGACCCCACACTGCGGCAGTAACTGATCATGATACACAGCCAGTGATTTTTCATCGCCTTGGGATAGGCGCGAACTCAACACATCCCACGAATGGCATGCCACGACACTAACCACTATATCGGCGCCCAAAAGATACAAATAAAAATGCAAAAATAAATCACTAAATAAAAAAAGATAAATTTACTTATTCCTCCTTGATTCTAACTCTCTCATTGGTCATCTCCTCCTTCAGGGTCACGACGGCGTGATCGTCAGGTCAGCTACCAAGGTCACAGACGAGGTCATCAAGGGCGGCGCCCGCCTGCAGATCATCGGGAGGGCAGGCGTGGGCGTGGATAACATCGACGTGGACGCCGCCACCCGCCTGGGTGTGATTGTCATGAAGTGAGTTTCGTTTCCTTCCGTTCTCTCCTCATGACCAGACCGTCTGGCTGGGAATAATGGTCTAGATTTGGATCTGTTTGAACCTTTTTTTGTTATATTACTCAATTTATATAGTTCCATATTCCTGACCTTTTTGTTCTTATCACTCAGTAACTCTCTCAGTTGCTGTGCGGTGACAGTTTCGAGCTCATCACGTGTTTTTTTTTTCTTGGCAACTCATTTCCCAACATGTGTAAAGAGACACTTTTCTCCTGTGGTGTGGTGGTGGGTTTATCTCCTGATAAGTCTAGTCTCAGACTGCGTAGGATTGATATCACGCCAAAAGCTTATCTGATTGTCCCGTAAAAAAATAGAAAACCCTCTTTTGAATTTACCTGTTGGGTCAAAGGCAACTCGTGTTGGTTAACGATAAGAAAATGAAAACTTTAGCCTGAACTCTAGACGCACACGCTTGAAACTTGCTTCTGCGTAACTTAAGCAAGTGTGTAGGTTCATGTTCTTTGATTGATTGGTGCACTAGAGTAACTTTCTGGAGAAAACTCTAGACTCACACTGTTAGAAACTTACTTGCTTAGCAGCATAAGCAAGTGTGTAGGCTCATGTTCCTTGCTTGGTTGGTACATTAGACTGACTTTCTTGAGAATACTCTAGACTCATACTGTTAAGAATTTACTTGCTTGGTAACACAAGCAAGTGTGTAGGTTCATGCTCTTTGCTTGGTTGGTGCACCAGACTGACTTTCTTGAGAGAACTCTAGACTCACACTGTTAAAAACTTACTTGCTTAGTAACATAAGCAAGTGTTTAGGCTCTGTCCTTTGCTTGACTGGTGGACTAGAGTGAATTCCTCGAGAATACTCTAGACCTACACAGATAAACCTTGCTTCTACGTAACAAGCAAGTGTGTAGGCTCATGGCCATTGCTTGGTTGGTACACTAGACTGACTGTTGAGTAAACTCCAGACGCACATAGTTAAAAACTTGCTTTTACAAGACATAGGCAAGTGTGTAGGGTCGTGTTGCTTTCTCGATCATGGTACCGGATTGACTCTCATGAGAAAACTCTAGACTCACATAATTAAAAACTGCGTAACGTAAGCTAGTGTGTAGGCTCATGTTCTCTGCTTGATTGGTGTAATCGTCTGACTTTCCTTAGAAATTGAGTTTTTTTACCCCCGGCCGTTCTCCTCAGTCGCTAACTGTCAGATCGTGACTGTGCAATTGGCGGAATGACTCTTCATTTCCTCCTAACTCGGGCGACAGTTCATTTCCTTCATTCATTTTTCGTTGACTCCTTACCGGTTTCTGTGTATTTTTATCATTTCCACCGACTCTGACATGAAAAAACATCATAAATACAAAATCCTTTGGGGGTAAACCACTGATTAACCACTGATTTTTATAATGAAAGTCCGTCAGATGCTCAAAGTGAGACTAGGGATCTGATGTGCCGTTGCAAAGGTGATAGGAAGCCACTTCAAGCAAATGTGAAGTTTAATCATTTTAGACTTATATAAATAGGTTATGGAAATATGTTTTAATCGCCGAAGGAACCTTTAAAATCTTTATTAAAACAGGATTTAACTCTCTTCGTCTCACGGGGGTAATATTATTCTTGAAAATCGTTTATTGATTTGATTCCTTGTTATCAGTATTTTACCATACTTATGTTAGTCCTAACCAGTGGTCCTGTGATGTAATCGTCCCTACATTTGTGACAATAATAATAATAATAATAATAATAACAACAATAATAATGGTTGTCGAATTACATATAGATAAAAAGTAAAGAAATTTTAATATTACGACAGATTTGACGTAATTCTTAGCTTCAGTCTAACCCCTCCTCCTCCTCCTCCTCCTCCTCCTCCTCCTCCTCCTCCTCCTCCTCCTCCTCCTCAAAATAATAATAATAATAATAATAGTGGCATCAATTTCCTACATTGCTCCGGACAATGATTTAGTTTCTTAGGCTAACTTTGAGAGAAGAAGAACCCGAGTTAGGGATGACGTGACGTCACTCGTTCAAATATTATCTCTCTGCGTGGAACTTCTGACTTAGGTAAAGAGAGAGAGAGAGAGAGAGAGAGAGAGAGAGAGAGAGAGAGAGAGAGAGACGGAACACATGGTGGGAGGGTTACCAGGTAGATAAAAAAAGTTTGAGATTAATACTTTGAAGCTGAGTTCAGGGAAAACTTTGTTATATATACACAGTATATATATGCATGTATTTATATACGTATGTATGTATGTGTTATCACATAATAATAGACTTTCACTGAGAACAACTATTTCTGAGTTCTCTCTCTCTCTCTCTCTCTCTCTCTCTCTCTCTCTCTCTCTCTCTCTCTCTCTCTCTCTCTCTCTCTCTCTCTCGTGTACATTGGAAAGCCACGTGGCTCGTTTTATCCTTCACCCAAAAGATAACCTATTTTAATAGCTCGTGTGGACAACTTTATCTCCAGACTACTTCATAATGAATGAACCATTTTGAGATAAAATATATTTTAAAAAATCGGCTCCCTAGAGCGGCAGTGCTTTCAGAGCACCTCGCGCGGTGTGACTATTATAGGCATTACCTAAGATTCTTTGCGGCGTCCCTTCGGCCCTTACCTGCAACCCCTTTCATTCTCTTAACTCTACCTCCGTCCACATTCTCTTTCTTCCATCTTACTTTCCTCATCCCACTCCTAACAGTTGTTTCATAGTGTAACTGCTTTGAGGTTTTCCTCCTGTTACACCTTTCAAACCTTTTCACTGTCAGTTCCCCTTTCAGCGCTGAATCAACTCATCATAGGCACCACCGCTTGGCCCTTGGGGTCTTTCCTATAGATAGTGACCCCCAAGAGGGCTCGGGGGTCGTTATCTATGACTGATATTTCTTGGGGGTGTCATTATCTAAGATTGGGCTCCTTGGGGGCCACTATCTAGGAAAGATCCAACCTTTGCCGTAAGTCTTACACTGAGCTCAGCCACTTAGAGAAATAGGAAGTTTTTGACCAAATGTGGCACTGTTTACAGACATGGTTTCAACAAACCACTAAGTCTAGACTCGCCAGACAGGATCTAAAGGGACCACGTGGATTACGTAAAAACTAAAATACATTTTAACTCACCTGGAATTCAGTAGTACAGCATTACGTACTATACGACGAACAAGGCACACTGTATGCACTTCTACGCCACCAGGACCAAGGTCTAGACCAGTGATTCTCAAACTGGGTGCCGTGACAGGCAGTGCCTGGGGGTGCCGCAAGACTGTCATGAATTTTGTCAATGAATATTTGTAAAAAAAAAAAAAGTAAAGTTTGCAGAAGTCTTCATATAATTATTTTCAGTGTGTCTACTTTAAGTATGTTTATTTAAATCTTGTGATATGCTCTTTGTTTGTCCAGTATAAATTATTTCTGCTTGTAAGGTGTGCTGATTTTGGTGTGAGTATGGACAGTAATTTCATTCGTCAAATAAGAAGTTAATGATTGCATTAGTTAGGGTGCCAGCACTGAAAAAAAGATTGAGAACCACTGCGTCTATACCCTGGCCTAGAGTCTAGACGTTAACCGCTACACCTGTGACTCATTACGAAGGAAATTCTTGACCCAGAGGTGATGGAGTTCCTTCGGAGATAACATCTTTATCATCGTCTGATTAAGCAGCAAGAATCAGCGTCGTCTGATAGGTTTATCTGTAGCACCTGTGGTCTGATGACGTCATCATTACCAATATGAATTTGGGGGGGACCGTTGGGGGGTTTGGGTGAGGCCATCGAAAACCGTAAGATTAGGTGTGGGTTACCTCTAGGCCGAAGTTCGAGTTTAGTTATCGCGAAAGTGAATGGGTTATCTAAACCGCTGACCACTAGACTTATTATTATTATTATTATTACAGATTCGTTTCGATAAACTATCATACATATATACTAAGCTGCTAAGCTGGTTAGGTCCACAGAGGAATAACGACATTTTCGGACATTGGCTGACATCTATGGCCGGGGGGGGGGGGGATAAACCTAAACTTTCCTCTGATTTTACGTCTCTGTCGGTCGTGCAAATCCAGTGGTCCACACCAGATCTCTCTTTAGGACCATACCACTCTTTGGCATAAGAATTTAACCTTATAAGGAAAGTGAAAACTTTAACGTAAATAGCAGACAACTTTGCAGAGCTAACTGCGCCACATGAGGTGACCTCGGCATCAGCAACATATGTTATTCCTCTCCCACACTACACTCTCTCTCTCTCTCTCTCTCTCTCTCTCTCTCTCTCTCTCTCTCTCTCTCTCTCTTGTGCCTTTGATGATCAGGTTTGTTATGTCGAAACTTTTCACAGGGAGGCTAAAAGAGTCTCTCTCTCTCTCTCTCTCTCTCTCTCTCTCTCTCTCTCTCTCTCTCTCTCTCTCTCTCTCTCTCTCTCTCTCTTGTGCCTTTGATGATGAAGTTTGTCATGTCGCAACTTTTCACGGGAAGGCTAAAAGAGTCTCTCTCTCTCTCTCTCTCTCTCTCTCTCTCTCTCTCTCTCTCTCTCTCTCTCTCTCTCCACAGACTAGACGTAATGAACACTCACGGTTTTTTCCATTTATTTAGCTCTGCTGAATGATTATTATTATTATTTATTTATATTATAAATAAGTCTTTTCGCATATGGTTGCTAGACCTATGCTCTTCGGTAACCTGGTCGGAACCCACCACAGTCGACTAACTATTAGGTCCATTATTCACCACTTCAGCCAATAGAAGCGCATTGAAGGTGGTTTTTGTAGGCATAGTTCTGGTATAAGACCAACTTGACATAGACCAACTGTCGATACTTCAGAAATGTAGGCCCACCTCTTATTACCGCCACGGTCTACTGGTTTGCATGAAATATATAAATGACTGATGGTTATCTCTTCCCCAAAATCACCATATGCACAGTGCTTAATTTTATTAAATAAAAATATTAGTGTAAGCCTGTATGCAAGGAAACCGCTAAATATAATTAATGAAAAAATATTAGTGTAGGCCTAGCTACAAGGAAATTGCATCATTTAGGAACGTCAGCGCTGAATGACCTCATAGGTCCCAGCGCTAGGCCTTTGACCAAAATTCTATATTCCTCTCCATAATCTATGAAAAAGTATATTGTAGGCCTATGTACAGGGAAACCGTGATTTATGAAAAAGTATTAATGTAGGCCTATTTATAGTGAAACCATGATTTATGAAAAATATCACTGTAGGTCTTTGTACAGGGAAATTGCATAATATATCAAGTATTGTTGTAGGCCTATGTACAGGGAAACTGCATAATCCATGAAAAAGTATTATTGTAGGCCTATGTACAGGGAAATTACATAATATATAAAGTATTATTGTAGGCTTATGCACAGGGAAACTGCGCGATTTATGAAAAGAACATCACTGTAGGCCTATACCCTCAAGCGTACGACCACGATTCTTGAACATGCTTTACCCTCAATCCCCATTTTACAAATGATTCTAGAAAATGTTTGATCCGGAACCCTCTTTTTCTCTGTTATTACACAGCACACCTTCCGGCAACACATTGTCAGCTGCTGAGCACACCTGCTCCATGATATGCTCCCTGAGCCGCTCCATACCGCAGGCTTGTGCATCGTTGAAGGAAGGGAAATGGGACAGGAAGACCTTTATGGGAACGGAACTCCATGGCAAGACTCTGGCCATTGTAGGCCTCGGGAGGATTGGTAGGGAGGTAAGTCTAAAAGGAGAGAGAGAGAGAGAGAGAGAGAGAGAGAGAGACTTTCTTTCTTTGGAACAGAACTCCTTGGAAGACTTTGGCCATTATAGGCCTAGGGGGCGATTGGTTGGGAGATAAGTCTAAAAGAGAGAGAGAGAGAGAGAGAGAGAGAGAGAGAGAGAAAGAGAGAGAACAGAACTCCATGGCAAAATAGCCATTATAGGCCTAGGGAGGTAAGTCTTCAAGAGAGAGAGAGAGAGAGCTTACAATCTGAGAGGAAATGAATGAAGAGACGCGCCTTTCTAGGTGGAATTTAAGCCCACATGAGTGAAAAGTCAATTAACATCATGTTTATACGGTAATTGTTCATAATTTGCTCATAAAAACAATCGTTTATGTATATTTTTACACACATAAAAGATGTAATGATAACCCACGTCAATGCATGAGCCTAATTCAACATTAACGTCATTACGTAAGGCCTCTAATGACTGGAATGACTGGAGGTTTCAAATTTGAGGTTAAGGGTGTAATTTCAACGTTACGTATTTCACTTGATCTACTTGAACTTCACCTGACATTTGTAATTTAGTTTTAACTGTCTTCACTCGATGAGGTCAATGGAATGTTGCGTGCCGCCACGTGGTGTGTTTGTTAATTTGTTGTCAACTCTTCTGGAAACGTCCGATTCTGTGCTAACTTTGGTTGGTAAGTCTTACTTCTTAAATATATATATATATATATATATATATATATATATATATATATATATATATATATATATATATATATAGTGTGTGTGTAATTTTAAGTTTATTAAACTTAATGTTAGTGTTAACTTACGTTATGTATCTCCACGTGATGTGTTGATTTATCGTTAACTCATGCAAACGTCAAATTATGTGTTAAAATGTGATTGATATAATGATATATCTGTCTTCTCAAGTGTATATATATATATATATATATATATATATATATATATATATATATATATATATATATATATATATATATATATATATATATATATGTGTGTGTGTGTGTGTGTGTGTGTGTAACTTAGATTTTATTGAGGATTCTTGACGCCCCAATTATAACTCAGCTCGACCAGATGTTTAATGACGCCATTCTAACGTCAACTTAACCCTCAGGTGGCAAAGCGCATGCAGTCCTTCGGCATGACCACCATAGGCTACGACCCGATGATTCCCGCCAAAGTCTCCGCCGAGTGGGGCGTCGAGTCCCTCTCCCTGGAGGAGATCTGGCCCAGGGCGGACTACATCACCGTCCACACCCCTCTCTTGCCCCACACCAGGAACCTCATCGGCGAGGGCGTCTTCAGAGTCTGCAAGAGGGGCGTCTACGTCATCAACGTGGCTCGCGGAGGCATCGTGGACGAGAGGGCGCTGCTCGCGGCTCTGGAGAGCGGCGCCTGCGCGGGAGCGGCTCTGGATGTGTTTGAACAAGAGCCTCCGACGGACTTCACGCTCTGCAAGCACCCGAAGGTGCGGTCTGCTCTTTTTGCTTGTAATTTGTTTGCATATAACTTAACATACAGTAGATGCTTTTTCTTTCATGATAAAGGGAGCTGATTCGATGAGTGATGAGAGCGTTGTTGAGGGATGAAAATAGACCTATATGCCTATTTTCTCTCTCTCTCAATTTTTTTAACTCCGTCCTGAATTCTTCGGTTTGTGTTTGTCAGAAAAGAGCCAGTGAACACGTTGACACCTTCAATATGACAATCATTGCAAGCCAAAACATGATAAAATTGTTTAAAAATCTCTTTCAGGTCATCTGCACCCCCACCTAGGGGCTAACACCATCGAAGCCCAGCGCCGAGTAGCTGTGGAGATCGCAGAGCAGATCGTGGATATGGTGAACGGCAAGCCCCTGGTGGGCGTTATAAACGCCCCTGCACTCACAAACTCGACTAGCGAAGTCTGCAAGCCCTGGATCGAGCTGTCCCAGGCTCTTGGGTATCTGGGCAACAGGCTTTCACAGCCTACTGACACACCTTCCCTGACGCTCTCCATCGAGCTGTTTGGTGAGTTTCTCTGAGAGGGAGGACGTCCAGAAATCTCTCTCTCTCTCTCTCTCTCTCTCTCTCTCTCTCTCTCTCTCTCTCAAATAGCCTTGAAATCAAATTCAGACAGATGAAATATAAGGAAAAGATTGAAATCTTGCCTTGTTCTTAAATGGTAACTTGTGAGACGTGGTTTCTCATCCATTTAGATAACTAATTTTTGGAAAGTTAAAATAAATAAGTTTTAAGTACAAGAGAAAGACTTTATAAAACCTGAAATGTATAGCATTTGCATTCAGTTGCAATAACCTAACTTACTACAATTTTTCATTTACAGGCTCTGAAGTGTGTAGCATGAAAGCCTTCCTGGGTTCGGCCCTGCTTGTTGGCTTACTCAGAGGAATGACCCAGACTGGTGTCAATATGGTGAACGCCCCCGGAGTGGCCCACGACATGGGTATAACTGTCACAGTGGAGGCACATCCCAACGAGCAGCCCCCTGTTGCTTGTGCTGCCCCAGAAGCTCTCCAGCTGAAAATTGCCAGGGGGCTGAAGGAGCACACACTTCTTGGTGAGTCTCTGTTGTTGTAGAGGCAGTTGAGAGGCCCCAGAAATTCTGGATTTATGTCGTAATGAATTATAACAGTATACAGCAACACGTTCCTATCTTGAAACACTGTGATAGCACAGTGAGTACACTGTTATTATTTCCTGATCGATAAACATTCATGTTCTCTGGCTGAAAGGCCGTGTTTGTCTTGAAAATTTTAGAGAAATGGATGCTTTTGTCTAGGAAATGTCAGAGAAATATTCACTCCAATTCTCTTGTTGAAAGGATGTGATTATATTGCAGATTTCCGAGAGATATTCCCTTCAATTCTCCTTTTGGAAGGAAGTGTTTTGTCTTGAAAATGTCAGAGAAATATTCACTCCAGTTGACAAGGTGAAAGGATTCTTTTGCCTTGAAAATTTCGGAGAATATTCACTCCCGTTTTCTTGTTGAAAGTCTTGGAAATTTCAGAGAAACATGCACTCCACTTCTCTTGTTGACAAGATGGTTTTGTCTTGAACATTTTGCAGGGAACTGTGCTGGAGGCCAGCCAACACTGTACGCGCTAGACGGCTGCGTCTGGGAATCAGGCCTGACTCTAGGACGCAATATGCTGTTCTTCAGCGCGCCACCTACGGCCTCTCCGTTAGCGGCCATAGCCACGCAGCTGGTAGGCCTGAGAGCACCACTGACGTCAATTTTATCGTCAGCCCCAACCCAGAAGGAAGTGTGGCATGTGGCAAGAACTACAGCAGCTGTGGATACTACTCCAGTTGTCCCAGACGCTCAGTTAGTTGCACAGGTCACATTCTAAATGTCACATGATTTTGTAGGTTTTCATTCAATGTCACATTTTTTTTGTAGGTTTTTCATTAAATGTCACATTTTCTGTAGGTTTTTCACAAATCATACTTTAGACTTGTGTAGTAAGGGTGGTGGTTAAAAACCACCCATTGTTTTTCCTTATATCATTTGTTATTCATATGCCATTGATATTACAATTGCTTTGGTGTAAAAGTACAGTACTGTTTTAGAAATGCCTGTTTTGTACTGCTTATCACGTTTTCACCATTTATTAACTGATGACTGCATCATTTTTTTCTATTGTTTGTTGTTATACTATAATGGAAATATATTCACTAAAATACACTTTCCTTTTTCTATTATACACTTTCCTTTTTCTATTAAGCCGTATTTCAGCCGTAAGCCGTATTTAAGCCGTAAATGCTGAAGTGCACAGGGTGGTTTTACATTGGGCCTTGGTTTGATTTTTGAAACTGACTTGGCTCTTGTAACTACTGATTTCGCCTTTTAAGTAAACAGATCTGAGACTCCATGGTTCCAGTGAAAAGACCACTTTCAGACGATAGTTGTGTAAGATAATACAGTTTTACTTTATTAGTGATGTCTTGTAACGAATATTATTTTCAAGGAGATGGTCATGTCTTGGTTTGTAATGAATTCTGTACAGACCTCGGGTCTGACAAGGCAGCTCTGCTCTTAGATGCAGGTCCACCAACGGGCTTTTATACTAAATTTGCAGCTGGTACAAAGGTGAGAAACATTACTCCTCTCTTGTCTTGGCATGTTGACCTACTTTGCACCAGAAAGTAGTCTAATAGTTTTTTAATGGTGTACTTTTCTTACTATATCTGGTTTATGGAAGCTTCATATTAAACTTGGCAGTTGTTACTTAGAATGTTGATCTTACAGCTAGGGTTCACAGCCTTAAGTTTTAGGGATATTGTAAATGGCCAATACTCAGTAAATGGCGACTGTTTGTGGCATCTCAGAGTACCCAGGTGCCCCAAGGAGGGAATATTGTTAGTGTCTTTACCTACCCTGATGTCCAAAAGCAAACAGGTGACTTTAAAGTACTGTGGCTACAGTGCTGTTTTCTTACTATGCCTTTTGTAAACTTCTGTACTGTTACGGATTTAGTTTGGTGGTTGCAAATGATTGTTCTGTGCATTTTAAGGATCACTGCTTCAGTACCCTGAATTCATGCACAGCAACCAGCCAGTACACAGTGAAGAAACCATCCATACATGCTTCTTGTACAGAGGAAAATTTGATCAGTTCAGGAGAGCAACAGCCTGTCAGACACAAATGTCAATCCTAAAAATGCTAGGATTTCTACACATTTATTTTGTAAGGCTGCAAGATACTGAATTAATACAACATTCTCCATAATTTAAAATGATGACATTATTCTTTTATCCACATGTCACACTGTATAGATGGGTAAGTATTATAACAGTATCTTAGAAAGTTAATGAAAAGACTTAACAGGCAAGCAAAGAACAAGGATACACAGTGAGAGTTAAAAACCATTGCTATGTTTGTATGTTTATTATCATATAATTATTATGAAGGCCTGCAGACAGGAAAAATTGTATTCAGCCATTTCTTGGAGCAATGCAGAATAAATTTTTCATGACTGCAACTGGCAAGAGAGATCTGATTCTGTATTTGCCTCTTCCAAAAACTAGCATAAGTATCCCTACAAGCATCAGTTTCGTATACTTCACTAATAAAAAAAACTTGATCTGATTACGATAACAAATATTTGCCATTCATAGGGCTGAAACTAATCCGTAACAAGTGTATATTACAAGATCTATCTATCATAAGGGTTTGTTTACATAAATAAAGTCTCAAGTGACTTGACTAGTTGAATTTTGCTTAGGATGTTACATAACCCAGGATTGAAATAAGGATTTGCATACACCAAAGCTCCACTGAGCTTGAAAAAGTCCAGTCCTGTCTGAAGTTCCACATAACCTACAACAGAGCAAGTTCAAGAAAGTCCAGTCCTGCAGAAGCTATGTAGAGAGCTCAGCAGTTCAGAAAGCTCAAGAACCAGCAATTCAGAGCTCTAGAGAGTCTGGACAGTCCAGTTCTAACCAGGATTTCACTTGAACTCTTAAACCAGGACCTCAACTAGCTCAAGAGAGACCAATTCCTCTCAGGCCTCCACAAAAACCAGGACTTCGGCGAGAGACAGAGCGTCTGTTCCTATGTCACCGTTCAGCAGAATGGCCACGTACCGGCCCTCGGAGTTGAAGTTGGCAAGGATGTAGCCCAGATCCGAAGTGTAGATCCCCCAGAAGTTGGCGATGTTGCTGTAGGAGTTGAAGTTGCCATTTGTGACCAGCGAGGAGCCGATGTAGAACTGTGGAGTTTCGAAGAGGTCATTGCATTAGTCACTGAGCACAGCTGGGTGCTAGGTACCTTGATTTTCTCAGGACTGGCCTAATTAAGTGTCTATTAAACTAGGAGATTAAAGCAACAAGATATTTGTTTTGAGATCTTGGAGAACTGGGATTGGAGGAGAAGTTAAAGGCAAAATGGAATACCTGTGTTGTAAAAACCCATAACTGGTGGTAAGCACACAGAAGACTGTACTATCCCTGTCTGATGTGCTGAAATATCCTGTAAACAATACTGATTGTTTAAGACATCATATCATGAAGCACCCACTCAGTTTTACATCTGTGCTTCAAGTTATCAGCCTCAGTATATGCATTAGCGTGAGAACAGCATCCACACTCTGTAGAAGTATCATGATTGTTACTTTACCCAGTGCCAGATGTCTGTCAATTCCTTTAACGGTTAGTCTGTCAAGTGTTCTTATTGGCAGTGTATTCAATCTAGTGCTGGTGAGCTGAAAGATGTTTTATACGTGTTTAACATTAAAAGGCCATGTAATATTTCCTTAGTCTTTTTTTTTCTTGAACTGACTGTAAATATCCGCAGCCAGCATCAATGTAAGTAATCGTGATTGGTGGAAGCTCATGAGGCTCTCCACCTAACAGCCAATCAGAAGTGAGATAGAAGCCTCAGTGATATCGACAGTGGATATATATGGTCAGCTCGAGAGAGAGAGAGAGAGAGAGAGAGAGAGAGAGAGTTTCACTGACATGTGTTTTTCCCCATATTTTTATATTTTTATGTTATGTTTTGCCTTTTTTCAAATGTAGGAGAATTTCTGTCTTGTAAAGCTAGCTCGCTTTCCAGTATTTTAAGTCGCCATGCCTCGTCTGCAAGAAACTTGAAATTGGTCCTAAAATGCTTATTTCTTGAAAAATCCATCGTGCTTCTGCTATCCTAAACGGCGAATGAAGTAAATGGTAATTAGCCAGCTGTGTTTGGCTGCAGCTTGTGGGGGGGGGGGAAACAGGACACGAGTCTAGCAAGCACATTGCAAAAGAGACAAGGTGGATACAAATCATCAGGTAATTATGATGACGCCATCTTACCATGATGTGGCTGGCTTTAATGCAGACGAGACCACACTCTGCAAACGGAAGGATGAAGACCTTGACAACGCGCTTGACTTCCTTGAGGTCGACCAGCCACCAAGGTTTGGAGAGGATTTGGAGGCTCGAAATGTACTTCGTCTTGTTGTTCCGGTCTATGGCCAGCTCTTTGGGGTAGGACGCGCTGTACCTGGAAGGAAAAGGCCAAGGAAATGTCTGTATGTATGCATGAAAGTCCAAATTTTTTCTGCACTAAGAATCTTTGAAAAACAAACAAAATTGGCCATTTGTTTGCTTAGAAAGTTTGTACAGTGTAATGTGGCGAAAGAAACCGATCAAAGCCAGATACTTGGCAAAATAACTGACGAATTAAGGTGAACGAACCAGCCAACAATTCTGCCCTAAAATGGAAGTCTGCAGTATCTGCAAGTATACAAAACTGAGAAAAATAGTAGATACTTCCTTGCCTTACTACCGATTTTGCACGCCCTAAATACTCGTGGAAAGCATTGAAGAATCATTCTGAAAGTGCAGTCACTTGTGTATTAGTGTTTCACGAGCCCAATAGGTGGCTTATCTCAATTTCGGAAATTTTGCAGATACTGCAGTTTTCCATTTTAGGGCAGAATTTATTTCATGAGCAAGAGTCTGGCTGAAGTAAATTTGAATGGTATGACAGTTAAATAGTACCACAACGCGCGTCTTACGCTTGAGACTCCCATAAGCCTGCCACTTGGAGAAAGATTATTCACAATTTCCCAAGAGTTGGAATAGCCACATCAGGCGACTTCAATAGGCTGAGTAGTACCCACGCCCTTAACTATATGTGCAGAAGCACCAGATGCACTAATAACGAAAGTTTCTAGAAGATTCTGGACCAAGCAGGACATCTTTCAATACCGTTTAAAATAGAAATTGCAGTTTTTTTTTGAGATTGGGAACAGTCACTCTGAGTATTACCACGTTTGAGGAAGTGGACTTACGTCACTTTGTGGTCCGTAGCATAAACAGTGCCAGATGCAGCCGCTTCCACACAGCCTTCAACCGTCAGATCCGATGAGCTTACTGTGGTGGTTGTAGCGTCTCCTGTGGTGGATACAGAAGTGGTTGTAGAGTCTGTTACTGTGGATAGAGCAGTGGTTGTAGAGTCTGTTACTGTGGATAGAGCAGTGGTTGTAGAGTCTGTAACTGTGGACGGGGCAGTGGTTGTAGATTCTGTTACTGTCGATGTGATAGGGGTTGTAGACGTTGTTACTGTGGAGGGAGCAGTGGTTGTAGATTCTGTTACTGTGGATGAGGCAGTGGATGTAGACTCAGTTACGGTGGATGAGGCTAGGGTTGTAGAAGTTGTCAGTGTGGATGAGGCAGTAGTTATAGACCCTGTGACTGTGGATGATGCAGTTGTAGATTCTGTTGCTGTGGCTGGAGCAGTGGTCGTAGGCGCTGTTACTGGGACTACAGCATCGACTGTAGTCCCTTCTGCGACATTGTTTGAAGCCTCAAAAGCACTCTCTAGAGTTTGTATGCCCAGGAGCTCTTGGTCCAGCGGTTCATAAGAAGCAGACATACAGTCCAAGCTCTTTCCCTCTCCAATGAGCAGGCAGGAGCCATCTGAAAGTAAGAGAATGGTTAAGAATCTCTCTGATGTGAATTTCTGTTGTATCCCTGAGAGAACAGATTTACCACAGTGCAGTTACCGGGAAATCAAAAGGAATTTGATCCAAAATCTCATAAGGATCATGTTTTCATTTAATCTGAATGAAAAATTACATTAATTGTATAGTTGTCAAGGTAGTAAAATGGGTACGACAGATCTAATTATGACCAGCTATGAAGCATTTCAACTCCAGTGATTTGCAACCAGAACCTTTTAATTTCGACGACTCAACAAAATTCCATCTAAATTTATCAGTATGGAAATCATAGCTTTAATATGTACCTGGCTATAAGGCATCAAATCAGAGTTGTCAAAAACCTGTGACCCTTACCTTTTTAAAGGTCAAACCAAGTGAACATGACTTTGGTGACCTTGACTTTTGGTAAATTACCCCAAAAGTAATCATATTTGAAAATGCCCTTCAATGTTTTCGCCAAGTTTCATCTAAGTCTCAAAATCCCCTCACTATTTTTCACATAATCTCGCTAATAGACAGACAGACAGACAGTTGGGAAGACAAACAGGCGTAGAAACGGGTGTACAGACAAGTGTCGAGGCGTAGAATGAACTTACTTCTGTAAGCATAAGCCACTGATCTTTTCCTGAGAGCCTCCATGGCACAGATGACCTCAGAACACATGCCGCCACTTGTGGACGGTCGCTGCTGCCCAGACACTATGCTATCCAGGTACCCCTTGACGGTCGTGTAATCAGCCAGAGAGCTGCACTGCGTCGTGTTGCTCTGCATCTTGACCTTGACGTAAGTTCCCCCGACGGCGACGATAGCGAGGATTGCCAGGAGGTTGAAGGCTAGTACGGTGGAGAGCCCTCTGATGTTGTTCATCCTGTTGTTCATCTTTTCACTTGCACTCCTGAAGGTGGAAAACGAGGAGAGAAAGATGGTGAACAATCTTGCAGTGGTCGCCATGTTTGCAATTTCAATCCTGGAGAGGAAAACAGTGAGGAAGAAGGAGAAAGAGGTAAATAGTGTTCTTGTGTTCTTGCATTCTTCCATCTTTCCACTTCCAAGAAGAGTAAACAGTCCTCTGATGGCCATCTTTCCGTCTTTACTCACAGATGAAGAGGAAGAAAGATGTAGCCTAAACAGTCTCCTGACAATCTTTATCTTTTCACTTGCATTCCAGGCCAATGGAACGGCCACGAAGCAAGCATTAACAGTTTCTTTAAAGAGTCATAAGTTAAAAGGAGTGAATAAAACCTAAAGCAGGAGAATTCAACAGTGAAATCAAGAATCAAATTACTTCAGCTGTAAGAAGATTATTTTACATCCACGTCTGCAAATACAAAGATAAGTGGATTTTGTCATATTCTTTGTTTTTTTCACTCCTGGATATGTAAGGTTTACTCTGTAATGTAATATGCTTTTAAATTTCCCTTAATTATCTACTGGAAACTCTGAACTCTCCAGATTTCACGAAAGCTAAGTCGAACAGAAAACTAAGAAACAATACCGCAAGTGTGTTGGGAAGTGAAGCGTGACCAGCAGCGACTGATGACACGAAAGTCAGTATTTCACTCACCAGAGCAAGTCTAGGAACTTTGTTTAGCCATTTCCATGGAAATACTCAAACACACACACACACACACACACACACACATAGAGACAGAAAGGAGGGGAAGTAGTCTAAGATATATTGAGCGATTTTTCTAACTGATGTGCCTCTGACAATGGTCAGTGTCCTTATGCTCTCTTGACCTCATTAGTTTCCTTCTTGTGTAGTTTTAGGCTTTTAGTACTTCATATCTCACATTGTTTTAGCCCCTGTCCGTGTATCAGTGTGTTAGGAGAATGTGAAGAATATATACGAGTGGATTTTGACGAAACTTGTTAGATATATTCAGTATGTAAAGCTTTCTAACTGAACTACTTTTAGAAGTCAGGCAAATCTTAAAAACTCAGGTCAGTGAGTTTGGCAGCTTAGATGCTTCTTTGCTGGCTTCATGTTAGTAGTATCATTTCCACATTCACAGAATATCTCACAAATTTCTCAGTGCCAACGTTTGCTCAATTTTATCTTAAAAGGTCAAAGGGTCAAGGTCAAACATTGTCAGCAGTGTAAATGCTTCAAAAGTTAGCCGCATTGTTTGTGTTGTCCAGTTCATATTGATCAAATGTAATTGCAGTTCCCTGATGATTAAGCATAGTACATTTGACCTCTGTAGGTCGAAAATTAGGTCCAAAGAACCTGGAAATTTTTTTACACATCATACGTGTAAATATTAACCTAAAAATTGTATTTGGTTCATTTGTTCAGTATTAAGTGGCCATAGCAGAGGTGTGCTCTATACTAAGTGCTCTAGATACTATTATTTTCATTATTTTTCATTTTAATCACTTGTCACCCAAGGTATCATGCATCCATCCAAAAGCTTTTAGGCTCCCTTCGTAGCCCAAATGGTGAGCCATTACTTACCCCCTAAATTGTCCAGAGATCAAAAACGTCCTTTGAATTTCCAGGGGGCCAACTCTACGTGGCCTGTCAGCGTACACTCTTCAGTAATTTGTCTCTGGGTAGCCTAAGTGGCGTTCTGACGCCGGAACCATTTTGGTAGATGTGTTCTTTTTATATACATTTTTTTTATGTGGGGTAAAGGGTTTTTTTGGTAATGTCATTATCATGTATTGCTTTGGTCAAATAACACTGGAAAGTCCAATTTCATGATAATTTCCTAAACATTTTTGCATGGAAATTGAACAAAACTGGACGAGTGTAGTGTTTGTACGCTCACACTTTAGTAGCTCTGAGCTTAAAATATTTTTTCTTGTATCTGGCAAAGTATACAGAAGTTTAATTTAAGGGATTTTCTTGGTTAGCAAATCCTTTATGATAGATGTAAGCTTTATGGACAACATCTCACTGTCAGAGTGACGAAGTTTATTGCCACATTTCTGCGAACCCAGTTTACTAAACCAGCAGTTTCCGCAAGGAACTTGTTAATTTACTACGTGCCATTTCTACCTCTACCTCTAATAAATTTAAATCCTGCATCACGAGTCAGTCATTATTTCATTTAGCATTATTTTAGTTTCTGATAATTCATTATTACGTAATAGCTTATATGTAACGGTTACATTATATGATAAACTAAAAAAATGGCGAGAATTTTAGTCTAACTATCTCTCCAAATGTCAGATGTGATATTTCCACCCAAACCCGTTCTATTTATCTCTTTCATTCGACTAATAAACAACAGAGGTCATCCATTTCCTCTCTTTAATGTGAAATTGCCACATAGTGTCATTAATTATGTTCATGAAACTAAAAGATACATGTTTCGCGCCATTTAGACAAAGCCAAATTTCTATATATGAAGTTCATCTCATATATTTTTAATTTACGTAAGCAAAATAAGCAATATAGACTTTATTTATAAGATACGAAAGAAAAATAAGAAAGAGACCTATACATTTCAAAAACTCGCTTGGATTCAACCCAACAGTAATAAAATGGTAGGCTACAAGCCATTCCAACGGAGTGCATAGATTTATCACGGAAATGGATACGATACAGGGGCCAATTTCTCTTGATCATGCAACTAAGATGCTTTTAACAAGGTTTTGGTTTTGATCAACGACTTAGTCTTTTAATATGTCCATTGTACAAATGAGTATCTGCAAGAAGAAGAAGAAGAAGGTAAGGAAAAGAACATTAAACATTACATCTGGTACAAAATGTTATCTCACTAGGCCTATATACCTTAAAATGCTGAACATCCACTAATTATTGCTTTTGTTCTGATGATGGCCTCACAAAATAATACTTCTGATAACGTACAAAAACATTTTGTAAATAAATGACTGATCTTGATCAAAATCTAGTAATTACAATGAATGTTAACCATTTCTTAAACATTTTAAGAAACTCCCATTTAAATTTATGGGTTTCCTAAGAGCAAGAGGCTAGCTTAAATCAAAACATTAACATTAAATTGTAGATGGAAATAATAAACTGAAGGTGATTTTACAAACTGATATAAACTTCTTAGGCCTATGAGAAGTATGCTTGCACCATCACAGCTCTTAGGCTTAATGGTAAAAAAAATAAAAAACAGAATCCAGATTTGGTATCTCCTTATTTTTGTCTTGAAACATATTACATTCACTATATCTCACACCCTAGAAGCGTATATAGTGAAAGCTTTAAAAGGAATTAACATGGAAAAAGAAGAAACCATAAGCGCCAAGTATATTTACATGAGTATAACCTTCAATATAATTTTCTTTTACGTAAATTCTGAGAGAAAACTAAATCCCGCGTAGGCTATGATTAAAGGACTGATGCTAATGATGCCACGAGTATCCTACAGTACAGGATACCCACGGCATAGGGTATGTGAGATTTAAAAAAAAGATATTAGACAGAGACACGATTGTATATAGAGAAATTAAAAACGTTGTAGGGAAATGGGGGGAATAATACCTGACCACAGTTACGCTCAGTGAGATGGGATGTGTACTGATTTACAGTTTAATGTTTAGAGTAAAATATTAGTTTTATCAGTATTAACAATAACAGACTGACGAATAAAATGGCAATATGTATTATTGAGAGAACGAAATGACGTAGTAGGCTCATGTGACATTTAGTGCCGGGCGTATTTTATCTCTATTATTATTATTATTATTATTATTATTATTATTATTATTATTATTATTATTATTCAGAAGATGACCCCTATTCATATGGAACAAGCCTATAGGGGTCACTGACTTAAAATTCGAGTTTCCAAAGAATATGGTGCTCATTAGGAAGTGAGAGCAAGTAAAGGGAACTCCAGAAAATGGAGAAATATTTTCTTATTTACTGATCCCTTAGAAATAGAAAGAAGTTAAATAACACTATACCGTGTTTCTAATTCTATACAGAACTAAATTATATTTCACACATAAATCAAATTCCTTTCGTGTAATGGTTATGAAACTTCAAAATATAGATGGCGCCACTTACTTTCCAAGGACGCCAGTGCGAAAGAATAAGAGGCCACATCAGTGTACTGTCTCTTTGTTCCACCGTCCTTGATTGAGTTTTCCATTAGCAAAGGAAAGTGAGCAACCCTTTTTCCTCCATTTTAGTCTTGCTAGTGAAGTGAAGTGCACATACCCAGAAGGTTGAAGGTGAGTTTGTTTATTACATTGTGTCTAGTCTAATTTGGAGTGCTCTTTGCTGATTTACTTTGTTTAAAGGTGCTTTTGGTTAAAGTATGTTTTGGGATATGGTTTATTTGGTTTTTACAGGGTTTTGGTTAAAGCACATTTTGGGGCACAGTTTTTTTTTGGGGGGGGGTGGTTTTACAGGCTTTTGGATAAAGCAAGTTTTGGTGCATTATTTGGTTTTTACAGGGCTTCAGTTAAAGCATATTTTGGGGGATAGTTTCTTTGGCTTTTACAGGTGAATGCTAGAGTATTCTGAGATATTAATTTTTGTTCCTGTTGACCCAAAAACTGTGAAAGTTGAGACTAGGATATGTTGACTAGTTTGCCACATCTGAGGCTGTGGTTTGCTGTTTAAGGGTCGTGTATAAAGGTTTTGCTTATTTTAAGAATTTGGGGCGTTTGGGCACAACTCAATATGGCTGCTTGCAGACAGCACTAGTTCTGTTAAGACTACAGACTACTATCAGTATAGTTTTCTACTTTTTTCATGGAACTTTTACCAATTCTAACACATGAAGTCTTGTGAATTTTAGATTAATTTTACTGTAGTATTTAGGCCCACAACCTCACAGAATTAGCATGGTATGTGTAAGTGCATCCCTTATTAGTCTTTTAGTTTGTGATAACTATTGGTTTAGACTTAGCCAAATTTTGTGCAAAAATTTCAAGGAAATCCCAATACTATTAAAATAAGGTATTAGTGTCTTGAGTCCAGTTTCTTAAACCAATTTTCCCATCAATGGAAATCCAAGAATACTTAATTTATTTTCTACGCGGACATATGGAGCTAAGGTCACGGGGGGCTCCATTTATTTTTGCCTTTAGAATTTCCATAGTTACTCAGATTTTTAACTTGGTAGGCTTTTCTATTCTAAAATTAGTTTACAGAAATAGGGCAAGAAATTCCAAAGTGGAATTAAGAGAGCAGTTATTGAAGATTAGATGAGTTTGCCGTGACTAACACCAGTTAATATTTGCACATTGAGAAAAATTCGGGAAATTTAATTTTTACTAAGAATTTCGTAAATGCTTTTAGCAGCTTATAAAATTTTCATAGGCAGGTTTTTTTTTTTTATTTTAGGTATTGATATGTTCAATTTTTTTTACGTGTACACTTTTTTTTCGTGTTCAAAGGTTTTCGAGCTTGGCTGCTCCGAACTTTGTTTCTGATATTCATAAGGTGTGTTGCTATCCTGAACATTGAAAGGGGCTTTTAGTACAACTAGTTATAAGTATATTTCAATTAGTTATGAATACCAAATTGGTGTCAAAACGCGTAACATTTTAAATCGGCCTTTATCAAATTTCTTACAGTAGCAACACAATGACGCTCACTGCATTGGGTTACTTTGAAGTTTCATCGCTGAATTGTTTAGACTTCCGATCTTTTAATGTTTAACGAATGCTCGAATAGAGGCTGTTCAGTGTGATTCACTTAACTATACTGATGTTGCTTTATCTCTTGGTGCGTGCTGATCGTAGATTTGATAAGTGGACGAGTTCTCTTGCAAAACTTTGAAATGCGCTCTAGATTTCGTTGACCTGAAATGGAAACGGTTTCCAGGTATTTCTTTTTTTAGTGTATACCCATTTGGTATTCACGTTTTCTTATTTTCTCACACCTTACGATCGGAAAGGACTTGGAAGTCAATGAGTTTTGTGATTATTTGGTCTTCAAGCCTCCTTGTTTTGCCTGGCTCATTCCTAGTGTTTATAACACTGTTCTGTGTGGGTGACTGGTATGCATACTGTCAGTATGTGTTGACTGGTAGCTTATATTTTCAAATTTTGCCTAAATAGGAAGGTGCATGAAGTTGAGCAGTGTTGCACATGGTGCTCTCTCCTCACTGCCCAATTACACAACGGTCATGGGTGCATTGATAGTGTTAATCTAGACAGGCTCATGTAGACCCATTTGTAGTCAGGTGTCAGTTTTCCAGCAAAAGAAAATGACTCTAGGAACCCTTTATTACTTATGTCAGTTTGAGTTATCTGAATGGTGGTGTTGCTGTATAACTTTAATTTCCTGCATTTATTTATTCTAAGGCAAATACTTAGAAAAATTTAATGGATAAACTCGAGAATTCTCAGAATTTCTTTTGAACCAGGTTTCAGCTAGTCTTTTGAGCGAATTTTTACTTTCTATAGTTCACATGATAAACTTATCCACTTTTAAAACCATGGGAGATGAATTCTCTAACCAACCAGATGTCTGATACTCCCAAACGTGGCTTAATAACCTGTCCTTAAGACTATAGTTTAGAATTTTCTTTAGTTTTGTGCTGAGTGATAGTGTTCCAGACGCCAAGAAGAATTTAGGGAACTTTTGTATGTGTTCTGCATTGAGTATTGTAACAAATGGACTTCGGTATTTGCTATTGGTCTTAAAACTGTCACATATTGATAAACTTAAGGTTATGGGATGAGTTTATTGTGTAAATTTGGTAACTTTGTTTTATCACAGTTTTATCACGACACTCCCTTACGTGGAATAACTTTATACTAGCTTTATGTGGCAAGGCTGAATGAGCAAGGATTAATATAGTTAGGCACAAAGATTATCTTGAGCTTTGATAATTTCTTTGTAATGCGGTGACCATTATAGTAAGGTGGATGGCTATTTTAGTGTTTACTTAACTGCTTGGATTTCATATTGGCTTGTTTACGAAATCCTAATTTTAATTTTAATTTATTCGGAAAAGGTTAAATTATTCAGAAGTGATCTCTAGTTTTCGTACAGTGTTTGTATTGAAATCTGTATACAAATTCTTACCTAGCTTTAGATGATTTAAACGTTAGCATATGGTTATATTGAGAACCTTTCTTGCATTTCAATTTAAGATTTCATGAGAGGGGGTTTGCATAAGACACATTTGAGACTGGTACTTTGTATTCCAGCGCATGAAAAGTTCGCTTAACAGAGCTTTGTGGTAGCTAATGGTGAGACACCAAGTTTGTCCGGGAACAACCAGAGTTTTGGTTTGATTAAAAATTCGTAACTTGAATGGCTCATGTTCATACCAGTAACTAAGGGTAAAATTGCACATAGCAAAGGTTTGGCCTATTTCAGTCTACTTTGGAGTACTAGCCCTTAGAAATAATGTAGGTAAATCTTGAAATGCTAAACATGAATGTTAATTAAACCAGTGTAGGGGGATATGCTTCGAAACACAGGGCGTAAGACTTTAACGTGAAATGCCAAGTACTCTTAATGAAAGGTATAGGAATGCAGCTAGTCTACATGTTGAATTAGCTGGTGGGGGGGAAAAAAGTGGTTCTGACGCAGAACACTTAAACACAAATGTAAGGCATGGGAAATTTAGCTACGAAAGTACTCAAAAGAATGTCATAATTATTCTGTACTGTATTGGCGTAGGCTGAATGCAGAAATTGTATAGTTCAGTTCTCGGAAACCTGGTCAGCAGTATGAACTGTCGTAAATATAAAGTGAAAGTTGCTAAAGTATTTTCTATATAGTAAAATGAAAGGTATGAATTTGGATCTAGGTTGAATCTGATGGGAGACATCATTGTAAGAACAAAAAGCAACTTAAGCAATAAAATTCAGCTTCATGACATGTACGAGAAACATAACCGGAAATGGTTTATTCTTCATCCACATTTGTGAGACTGTTTGAATTGTTCTATTGTTTTCTTATCGCAAACATTGTTAAACGTCTGACATTTTGTCATTCTGTTTAGGCTACAGAAATCAATGTTCATTGGTGGATAAGGGATCAAAATAGATGCTTTGTGGTTGAAATTTGATTTTCACGGGTTCTTAATTTTCAAGCTAGTTTATTTGACAGGAATGATTTAAACGTTATTCCCGACAGTGACTGACGTACGTTGAAACATGGGGCTGAGTAAATGGCCTTTCAAATTTTGTTAGCTTCATTGTACAATACTTGGAACATTACAGCTTTTGATGCCGTAGTTAATTCTTAATATAGTATATATAAAGCTTTTGATGCTAGTTAATGTGATTCTTAGTGTATTAAAGATACTGATGGTATTATGTTCTAGTAAATATATTTTATTACTTTATGTTTTTGATGGATTGTTAATGAAAATTTAGTATATTAAAGCTTCTGATGCCATAGTTAATGTAATAATTAAATCTCTATGCCCTAAAAGCTCTTGATGCTATATGGTTAGTGTAATTCCTAGCATGTTAAGTAACGATATGTGTAGAGAATTCTTTAAGGACGAGTAAAGTTTGAGTAAGGAAATGTTAACATTAAACCTCATATTTTAGTCTTTCATTAATGACCAAAATTTTCTAGCAGTTTGTACATACAAGCAGAACAATTTTATTTAAATATGCAGGTTAATACAAAACTTATTTCAACGTCCATTTACTTCAACAGGAAAAACACCACTAGAAGATATGAGACGGCAGGGTGAAGGTAAAAAGTATGGTGAAGACGAAGCTGCTGATGTGGATTGCTCGGAAGTGAAGGTTTTCGTCGCGAAAGCTGAAGGAGATAATCTGCGTGCGGGTTCATAATTTACGGGAGGCTTTTTGCTGCGCACCAGGTCATCGCAGTTGGAAGAAATTACTGCATATGGAGATATTTACCGACGAATCTTCGCAGAAAAATGGGTATTAGGCCTCTGCTCTGCACGAAGTGAGAACGTCCATCGGCACGAAGAATCTGGCTGATCAGTAAGGTCATGAACTTAAAGTATTGATGAAGCTTTAAGTGAAAATAAAGTAACGAAGAGGTTAAATGAAGAAAATAGGAAGCGGAAAAAAGCAATGAAGGAAGCATAAGAAAACGTAATTGTATGTATCGTTACGTTGAGGTTAAAGAGGAAAAGACAGTTAATTGAAAGGCTGAGCTTACAGCGGTTAAAGGAAGTATCACCCAGCAGAAGAGAGACGAAGGCAGCAGAAGAGACGGCACAAATTGAAACAAATTTAGAGCTTGAAGTTAAATTAACATCCCTTACAAATTTTAGCGGTTTTACTGTTAAAGATTTCAAGGATAAATAAAAAAGTAATATTAAATTTAGTTTTATTGAAAGTTCAATCCCTAAATTTAAGGTAGATGACTTATTTTCGTCACCCTATAAGACACGTACTGGGGTTTTCTCTGTTCTGTTTAGCACTACAATGTTTCATTTCTGACATGGTAAACTAATTTTTCTCCTTAACGTGGTAACATTTTCGCGATTCTGCTTGAGTTGGTGACCTCTCTTCGTGACTATGGCGGTGATTTTAATCTCCGTCATACCTTCCACTTTCTGACTCGTGGTGATCATCTAATTTCTGCTCACTCTTGCTAATATTTGTTGAGACCAGCTCATATTTCTGTTGTGTGAAGCCAGTCAAGATTAATAGTTCACTGCAATGTCATCGGTCATTTAACCTCGGCACGGGTGGTGCTTCGAATTCCAGGCTTTCATCTCCGGCACCAAGACCTGCAAAAAATTAAAGATGAATATTACATAAAAACCAAAGATGAATATTACAAATAAAAACCAATTACCATAAAATTACGTGAATTTCAAAGTTAACGCCAATGCTTTTTATTCTGTCTTTAAAATTCCAGTATTGTAAAATGATTGTATAACATTTATTTTCCTGCGTTTAAGTTACTTAACAAAACATTGAGGTGCTTTTACATATTAGTGATTTTCCATATTAAGCACTAAATATGGGTAATTAAACATCTACGAATCTTAACGTAAGATGTCACTGCTCAAGAAGTCGTTTGTGCTCGAATAAACGCCCGGGTAGGGGGCTTTAATGATTTAAATCAACCACGACCAAGCCATATTCTCACCTTTATTCAAACTGCTGTCATTCATGCTGCCGAAGACTTGCCCTTCCATTCATAGTACGAGTACGTGTTAACTATCTTCTGCCCACTGGGTATAGATAATCTTTCTTGCTGGATGGTTCCCCTCTAAAAAAAACTTCAACATGACAGGCGAATGCAGTCAGCTCTTGAACATTTTAGGCGATTGTATAGACGTAGGGCGGTTGCAGTTAGCTCTTGAACGTAGCAGGCGACTGTTGTCAGCTCTTAAACATAGCAGGCGACAAGCGATTGTTGTCAGTTCTTGAACAAAGCAGGCGATTGCTGTCAGCTCCAAACGTAACTTGCACCCATTGTAATGAGTGTCTAAACACGCGAAGAGATCTGCTACAAGCACCAATTTACTCAGGAACAAGCATCAAGTAGTGCAAGCACTGTGGATGAGGAACACCTGGTGTCCAGGTGATCGTTGGAAATACTGATCTTTGCTCCATGAAAGCTGCAATAAAAACAGGCATTAGTACAAACAAATTAAAATATAAAGAATAGATTTGATTATAAGATTTGCCGTCTACAATACACTATCCAAGGTATAAAGTATCACAGTTATATGAACTAAATGTTAAAGTCAAATTACAGTTTCACAATCAAAGAAATGACTAAAGTGTCTCGACTTTCCAGATCTGCAGACTGGTGATTAGCCAGTGATTCTCATATACAAAATACCTGGAAAAGTTGCCAGCACTGGTTCTTATGGAGGCAGATTCAATAAATCTGAACAAATCTCAATATATTTTTCGTCAACATGGCGACAAGTCTTCTCCTCGAGGCACTATAACAAGTGATTCAAGAAATCTCTGAATCTTGAAACCACCGGCTAAAAGGTAACAATGACCTCCACAAGTAAAGCAAAGACTTGAGAAAGTGCCAAGTCATGCCGAAAATTCTAGACTGAACCCTGACATGAGCACCTAAGCAACAAGACGAAATGCATAATGTACAAAACGTATCGAATCGGAAAATCTTTAAAACCAAAAGGCATAACTATTGTTCATCAAGGCTTGGAAACAAGAATACTTTGAGATTTACATAACAGCAATGCTGACGATTGAAATGAGCATGAAGCTGAGAGAAACTTTGTACACCTACATGAAATGTTCAGCATATAGAATGTTCAATATACTGTATCAAGAACAGGTTACAACGGACCACTAAAGTGTTAACTTAGCTGGTCTTATGCCAGCGCGGGCGTTTACTCCCAGAGCAGTTCGTAAACTGAATACCTGTTCGCTTGCAATGAAAGGTTTCGTCCATGTTAACATGGAATATAAAATCAGGGCGTTGTAACTAGCAAATTCATAGAACCAATGATGGGCAGTAGTAGTTTAGGACCACGCCTGGTAGTTCCCATAAGATCCCATAAGATCCCAACAGACCTCTGGTGGAAGATAATTTACTGGTTTTCCTTAGTACCGAGATAAATTACCAACTTCATCATATCTTAGCATGCGAGTACAGTCACTAAGTAGGAGTGACACCACCATTTTGCCAGTTACATTTAAACTACGCTGTATGACTGAAATGAAGTGCTGGCATCACTATTGAAAGTTTTCAAGAAAAAATTCTGACCTCAGTGGAAAAAAATTACTTAGATGCAATTAACAGACTTGACGAAATTAATCTCCATGTCACTCGGTTATTACCGCTCTGTACCAGCAACCAACAGCTGTCTGATGGGGATAATCTAAGTGAATACCCAAAGACTTTTGAGTTACTAAACCAAACTCCATATTACAACTCCGTTACAATATAAACCAAAGATACGAACTGACTGATCACGTTGAGTAAACAATTCACTTTAGCAGAAAAATTATAACCTTGAAAATTCAACCACTTTAGGATTTTATTGCGCTTGCACTAGAGCACTAGAACAATCATAACTTCCTACAAAATTCTAACACAACCTATCACCCAGTGACGCTTGGAACCATAGATTTTCACATTAACTTACTGTCACTAACCAAAATCATTTATAAAAAAAGGAAATTTTTAAGCTTTAAAAATATTGAGCTAAAAGGGTACCCTCAAAGAATTTATGAAACGTTCCACAAAATCTCTATCAAAACTGTCAATAGTTGCCTACAGGTTTCAGAGTTAAGGTGAACTTCATAAGCGCTTCCAACCACTTAAAATCCCTTTTTGCAATAGAGATTCCAGTACTACAACTTAAAATAAAACGTGCTCAAAATCCAACTTAAAATCACCACTAGTTTTGTCAAGTTCACATTAGGTTCAACGTTACTGGCTATCTCCACAGTTAAAGCTCTATTGTTACCATAGATCCCGTCTATATGCTCAAACCCACAACCGTATAGACACTGTAGTGCAATCAGTAACAGGGAAAAACTTTAGTACGAGTTCATAACACTTTACTAAAGGTTTACAAGTGCTTACTTTAACAATTTGTACTCCTATGGTAAGGGTGTAAGGATACCACCACCGTAGGCCTACGTGTCCTAAGACTAAAAGGACAACTTGCAAGTAGACGATGGCTAGGCCTATCGTCGTTAACTGTAGTTGACAACTGCAAGTTCATGAGGCCGTGGAAACTTCTTCAAATCTTCAAACCTTGCCGGATGCTTTCAAGAAGACTGACAAATAGTTGGAGAAAACACATCAAGGTGACCGAACCCCTTAGATCTAAGGTGACCGAACCCCTTAGATCTAGAGCTAAGTTAAGTTAAAGAAACTTCAAGTAACAGGCGAAAGCAAATCTTGAGCCAGTTTGACAAAATCTGCAAAGGGAATGCACAAAAATTACTAACTCGACATGGCAAATCAAATTACTTCATCTATGGATAATTACTCAGTATTTTATGTACAAATTAGTTATCCATGGCTAAGCAGCCCCCAAGCAAATTTGACCAATGTAGCCAGGCTTAGAACAAAACTATCACTATTGCTGACTTAGCAAGTTTACATGTAAATATATTTCATGATTTTTTTTAATGAGCACCAATGAACTGACATTGAAAATGTTAATACTGTCAATAGCCACAAATATAAAATTGATAGATTAACGTATATCGAAAACTAAGCAGCCTTACTGAAAATACTAACCTCTAAGTTTTCGCTCCTGAATGTTATGCATTCCTTTCCACTATGCACAGTAGCAGTCTCAACCTAAACTTCCTTTGTTCTTCCAACTCGACAGTCCCTTGCAACCACAAAACCGGCCGCAAGAACCTGTAAATGGATTAATAAAGTTAAGAAATGCTTTAGCAATATCTACAAACATTTGTGAAACCATCCATATGAAACGTTACGGTATAGAAGACTTAAGTTACCCTTAAAGTTCTCAAAAAGTTCTCAAAAAATGTTTCTAAGCATCTTTAAGAATAGTTTAAACCTTCGTCCTTTAAAGGTTCACAAAGCCCTAAAATCCAAAAAAGTTTGAATATAAGCCTTTAAAACCTCACTTTATTCCTTTACAATAAACACTAAACGGTACATAACTGCAAAGCTTCAATGGTAATAATGTATTTCAGTAATGCAATACTGAACAGCAAACAGTTGGTTGGGGCGGGGGGAGCAGTGAGAAAAACTTTCGGCTGCATTACCTTAGTGCAGAAGTGTAGCGAAAATCACAAAATTGATGCGAACGTTGGTTTGTTTTTTGCTATGATTGAACAGTTTTGTTCGTATTCAGTTCTACTTCCAACTGGTTATAAACACAGAACACTGAGAACGTATAGGAATAGGTTCCAAGAGAACACCAGAGCTGGAAATAGCACAAAGCATTTGGAAAACCTAGGCGTACTAGTACTAAATGAATTGGACGTAACCAGATGTAAATAAATTAGCACATTTTACTAGAGCTAGCTACTACATTTTCAGCCTCGCTGGAATAGATTAGAAATATTTGTTCTTGGAACGTAAAGAATATGAAACTAAAATATATCAGACATACTGCTAAATTGCAGAGCACAACTACATGAAATAGACTAAACCATATGCCAAGATGTACACAACATGGACTGCTAACTTAGCTTACCAGAGCCACCACATACCTTAAAAAATTTTGAGAATTCTCTAATCACATCCACATACACCTTGGAATTTAGCAGCATATTTAGCATATTTTCTGCTTATTTGCTACGGAGTACTGACTTTAAACCCAAGACCATAACTTAACTGCCCTTGTCAACCCTACAATCTTCATAAAACCATTTAGACAAATTTCATCAGTTTTAACTGAAGCTGAGTATTTCGCGAAGACCAGTGTTGATAGAAATCAAGAAACAAGGTTACTTGGCGTGTAACAAGTTTTAAAAACTTGATGAACTGCAGCATTTAAACAAAGCTTTGCTAACATGTACAAATTATACAAAGCATACGCATGCTGCCTTTGAAGTATTTTCACCCTATATACAGGGAAATTTGCACTACGGTAAATTTAGCCTACAGTAGTAAGGCGCTTGAGCAAATCTATCTTGGATTTAAAGTTTCCTTTCTACGGCACCTTGGCGATTTTGCACGGAATGAACTATCACTACACAATTTGTGATTATTTTGGTAGTTCAATTACATTTAGCACACGAAGAGACCGTCATTTAGGCAAGATGTTCATGTTTCTGAATTCACTAATTCAGATCTTATTACGCTTGCGGCAGAATTGTTTGAATCCTTCAAGACCCATGACAAAGTAACCCATAACTAGAGAAATTTTCGTGCATAAGTTTCATCAGATTTTTCCCATTTTACGTCATGCCCTTACCAGACACCCATTATAACACCGAACCCCAAAGTAACCCTACCAAAATTTTATTATTTCTTGCATCCACGCCAAACTGTGGTCACGTATTCCCAAACTAAAAATAGCAAAAATCCGGTAATCCCTAACCAATCACCTAGTATATTTGGCATCCGCTAACTAAACAAAAAACAGTTAACCTACGCAATATCATGGGTAGGCTACTTGACAATACATTTCTTTGGGTCATTTTCCCTAGGCGTAGTATAGATTTCAACCCGACATGTAAACGTCATTACTCTAAGAACTGAGAAAAATTGCCTAAAAATTGGCCGGCCGACTAAAATGGCCGAACATCAGCCCGTTCTACTTCATAAGACTGACATCCCACTAACCTTAATATCTGTCGGCGCCAAAGTTCTAAACTGAACATTTAGGAAAATGAAATCTACCGACTAATATGAGTCTCTTAGTTCTGAGAACCCATACTCTCAATCAGACCCCATTTGATCAAATATGCATAGCCTCACAAATTTACTTAAAAAAAAAAACTATCGTTAAAAAATAAGCCGCCGTAGATACTGATTTCGTTCAAACTGCTCTGTTGCTCCTGAGATAGAAGTTTCATAAGTGGCTTATTGATAACTTATCTTGTGGGTACTGCGCAACACCCAGTAAAATTATGGTGGGACCAGTGACTTAAAACTGCAATTGCTTTCTTACATCAAACTTCAAAAACAATCCCTAGAACAATTATTTTTCAACAATCAACTTCCAAATATATAACAGAAAAGATATACATCCATATACTTTCTTTACTAACGCATCCAGTGTTGATACTATTTTCAAGCACATTTCACTCAAGAACCACAAAGAACTCTGCGAAGCCTAGTTAATAAAAGACCCTTCAGAGGTAGACCCTAAAAATATACTCCAACTAAGATATATTCCGGTAAAACATTAACATGAAGATACAGTAATCGGGACTAGCTAGCTCATGATTTACAGTCTTCAATAAGCGTGCATTGCTTGTTTAATGTAAATATGCCTACATAAAGAGAATACAATTGAAAGCATCTTCTATTCCAACATTCGGGCATTATTCAAACATATGCTAATGAGTTCTGGCCAACATTTCAAATTTTATATAACTTATGGACACCAAAGATTAAAGACCTACGTACATTTGCCACTATATTCAAATCTGAGTGAAAGCATCACTTGTCAGTTGCTTAGCCATCTGTTATTTTCGCGTCAAACGTAACAATTGAGAGTTAACAGGATTTTATTAAAAAATAATGTATAATCCTAACACGTGGAAGGTGTTTAGGTGTTTAAATATTTTAGTTGAAGTTTCGATAAATACGTAATTTAAAATTTCAGAGTAAAGCATAACAGCAAGCCAAACTCGGCTGCTGCTCATCTCCCCGAATGTATGAACGAACGCAATTTGATTGTATGATCGTAATTAACATGTAAAATTCACTATAAACAAAATGAAATCCAATTCTGCAACTACTTGGCACTGAGGTAGTCCTATTCTTATTCAGAATGGTGACCGTGACTCAGTTGACGGATACCCAGTGATTTAGTAAGTCAAGCGAACACATTCGAACACAGATAGTCACCGATGCGATTCGGGTGCACCTGTTAACGCCACTCGACGGCCGGGCAACATTTTACATAATTTTTATAGTTTTTACAGATATGTACATATGATTTTCGTATTTCTTGCAATAATACGTCCCTTTTGAATGTTAATGATACCGTTAATTTCAATTTTATGGAATAAACTTTCCTGGATTTAATGAAAAAAGTAAATGTCTTGTATTTGTGACGTGGCATGGGCGAAAAACCTATGCTAAAGCCGCTTTCAATCACCTTTCACATAACTAAACTAAAAAAACCTAATGGTTAAAGTTTATATCCTCTAAATATACTTTACGTATTTCAAACAAACTTCAACGTTCAGCACCAGTCTATAACCTTCGCAACAGGAATTAATCCTAGAATTTAAAACCAGTGGTCAACAAATAATGAAGAGCAACATTATATAAAATAATTTGCAAACAAGAGTTACTATCGGCATACAGATATATTACATTTCACTTACAAGTCACTTCCGTATACAGTAACATCGTTCGGTAATTCTACATCGTTCAGCCAAAATTAAGACCGCAGCTAAGATACTCAAGTAAATGTTAGGGTTTATCATAACTTAAGAATTTAAACGCACCACCACCCTACCTCCAATGGGTTACATAGGACTCATAAGTTCCACTTAATAGTTGAGGGGCAATTATCAGATTAACGCTTTTATATATGCACTGTATTGCATCCCACTATAAATACAAAAAGTTAACACTTCACCAGATAACGAGAGAATATAAGCATTTTCGAAATTCAGTCCCATGGAAACTTGAAATACTATTTCTGCCAAGAACTTTTCTTTCCAAAAAAAAAACTTTCACCAGTCACTAGTTAAAGAATATAATGTAATCAACTTTAGTAGAGAAATATTTCCAGAGTACGAAATATCAATAATGAACTTCAAAATCTGTTGTAATCACTGAACGAGGCTACAAACGGGGAGCAACATTTGACCTTCTGCACCATAGGCCTAGGGTAGGTTAGTTAACAAGCTGCATACTTCACTATACCCACAAAACTCTGATGCTTTTACACAAGTGCCTTCAGACAAACTCGAGTCCATAACGCCCGCCCAGTAGCACTAGACAAGTCTACGAGTATAAAACCTTGCAACCATTAACCACCACTATTACATACCTTCAATGAGAATAATATTCTTAAGAACTTAAAGCACAGACACCACAGAGAAAACTAAAGGGAAACCTTTCCACTCCCAAAATAACCTTTAGGGACAACGTGATTGGCTGAGAGACAAGAACTCTCTAGTATAGCAGTTCACTTACATGACGTCACCAACACTTACCCCGACATCTGTCAGCAAGTTGAATCACTACGAGGAACTGAAAGGATGGAAGTCACTGAAAACTGAAATATGAAAAGACTGTATTAAAAATATTGACTGAATGCCATAGGACTTCCACAGCATACGTAGTTTTATCATTTAAATCGGTCATTCATGCGAAATTCAATTAACTGGGCGGCTATAAAGTGGAGCATTAAGAATTATAGGTCTCCTTGAAGAAAGTGGATTCAAAATTAGATGAAACTATTTTACAGCATTGAATAAAATTAACTGTTTTACAGCATAATTTATCCATTTTCCTTCTAAGACGTACAGTACCTGTACCGTTACAGGCTTTTCCAGGAGCAAGAGCCCGTGGTGACATAGGATAAGTTTGAGCTAAACAGTAAATCTGGCCTTTAGGTCTAGGATTCATTTAAAGTTTCCTCTCCTCTTAGAACATACGGCCAGTAGGCTACTCAGTTATTCATATAATCACAGCTCTCGAACGTAGCTGAAATCCCTAATGTACCTCTATTTGTCGGTGGGAGTTTAAAAAAAATATACATAAAAGCATACGGTACAAGGACGTATACATATGCTGCCTTTGATGGTACAAGCGCAGACCAAAGCCTTCGTATATATTTTCTTGCACAATTTAAATTAAATAACTATGGATGATCACTAAATAATTAACACACGCTGCCATCAAATGTATTTATGTGCGAAGAGAATTCTTCGTTCTGGGAGCAAGTTTCATGCATAAACGATTCCATCCGCTTCAGGAACTTGTATTTCAGACAAGGACTGGTCAGCCACTTAATTCATAATGAAATCTCATCAAATAGTGCCACTCAGGGGCGTCATTTCAGATTTTTGTTGGGGTGGGGGGGAGCAAAGACGGTTTGGACAGCGAAGCGAGCCTAATCACCTGAGTTTTTTTTTTTTTTAGCTATTTTGTGTTTTTGAAGCCACATGAGCAAGGTATTTCAGCAAAAATTATATACTCCCACTACTATATGTTTTATCTCATCATCACTGGTAGCTAGTAGATAGACAAAGATCAAGAAACATAATATTTCTGAGAAATTTTATATATTTATGATTGCACATTTAAAAAGAAAACATGCTGTTACTTCTTGGGGCTTGGGGGTGAGGGTGCCAAGTTGAGGCTTTTGCGGGGGGGGGGCAACTCGGGTCCCGGGGGGCCAAGTTGAGTCTTAAGGGGGGCAGTTGACCCCCAAATGACGCCCCTGATACATAAATGAGGGCATTATGACAACATAACTTGGAACAGTTCCTCCCAATATGCACAAGAGATAAATTCCTCTAAAACCACAAGAGCAGTTTTAGGTAATTGGGGATTCTCTGGTACTAGAGTACCAAAAATGACGGCAAAAGATGAATTACGCCTGCCAGAAGGAGGGTGCAGTGCCCATTTCATATGCTGCACTTGTCTGCGTTAGTTATTATGATATGGACTTGATAGTTTGTTATGTGATAATTCAGACTGCTTGTAGAAAACTTGCTATTTTTCCCCTTCTGTGGTTACAGTTGTATCTAAAGTATATGATGTTTTTATCAGTTTAGTTTGCTCTGGGCTAACAGACTCTAAAAGTGGTTTATTGCCAAGTTATTGAGAGAGAGAGTGAGAGAAAGCAAGGGTGGTATAGTGGTTCGTGTGCTCTGTGCATTGAGCTTATCATGACCCCTGAGCTGTTTGTTTGTTTGAAGGCTACAGTCCAGGGCACTCGTTTCACTGGGGAGGTTTTATCTTCGCTATATTCGCGTTCTCTAGAAAAAAAAGGTCAGCCAATTTATCCAACAGCGATCGTGAATATTATCTTTTCTTGATTAATTACTTGCTATAAAAAACAAATGATGCATTATTAACAATAAAAAAACAAGCACTGAAAGAATGGATGCAGTAATGGGGTAACTTCAGTAAGTTTTAGTCGCCGAAAGCACGCGTGAATACGGAAGGATAACGTTGTACTAGCGTTAAAGAAAAACGGTAAACGAATTCGTTTTCTGTTAGAGTGAACTACTTTAATACAGATAAAAGATAAAACCATCCATTTGACAGAGATACAGTTTAACCATTGGTTGAAAATAGTCGCTATATACGGCAATGTCGTATTTGAAAACCTTGTATAACGGCTGACAACCGAGTAACGATGATTTATCTAAGATTAGTTATCTTCCTTTTAACTTAAAACACCATGACTACTTTTCTTTTGGTGCTAAACAACTTTTCTGCTAAAACTGTGTATTAGCCGTTTAAGAAAAACGCGAAAAAACCTGCCGCGAAATTAAAGCCCCGTAAAGGATACGTTTCTTCTTACTGATTAAATTAAGCTGACTTTTAATTCACAATGGAGATCCAGTTCTTAATGGTTAACAATATATTTCTATATAAAGGGATTATTAATTAATACTGGAATGACACAGATCGTGTTTGTAGGGAGGCGAAAATATAAGTTTACAAATACAAGATGACAATCATTTTTTAAACAGAAAATGTAGGCTATGCTGCTGACCAAACTAAGGAAAAGAAAAAAAGTCATGGTTAGGTCATCTTCCATACATCGTGATGCAGATCATTTTGTTGATAATACAGTAAATTTTGAACCAATAAACTATTGTATTAATATATGGGGAACACCTAATGATATTCAGATTAAAAGGTTTACTGCTAAATGAAAAGTGAAAAAAACTTGTACTGTGCCTACAAAGAGTCGAGAAAAGGTTTTTGCTGCTTAAACCTCTCAAGCACTGTATCCACAAGCGCGCGTGCTCTCTCTCTCTCTCTCTCTCTCTCTCTCTCTGTATATATATATATATATATATATATATATATATATATATATATATATATATATATATATATATATATAAATACAAGTAACACACAGAACTAAACGTTATTATTGCTGTTTCTTTGTAGTCTATTCAACTATTACATGTGGTCCATCCTAAGGCACACCTATATACTTAATGTCAGCAACACATTTATTCTTGTCATCTTTTATTCCTCGTGTTCCTCTATGTTCATAAACATATGCAAACAAACCACGAGAGAGAGAGAGAGAGAGAGAGAGAGAGAGAGAGAGAGAGAGAGAGAGAGAGAGAGAGAGAGAGAGAGAGAGAGATTACGGAAGTAATGCAATTTGTTTCACAAAATTTATCAGGAAATATTTTAATAGTTGTCGGCAAATAAACCTCCAATGGAATTGTTATATTCTTACATAAAGGTTGAACGCGGTTCGGTGTTTGGCAACACTGCTCCCAAAAACAGTTTACATACTCCCAAAAATCTATTACAGGCCCATGTCATAAGGCCCAGTTATAATTAATATTGGCTCATTGACCTTAGAGTTAATCGATTTACTGTAAATCCTCATTGCTTAAATTTACGCTTCGATAATTTTAAGAGAAAAATAATTGGCTACTTTCTGATGGGTGTAAAGCCGATTTTTTTCCAGTTAAAAGTATTTCTTAATGTAAGAAATATACATTGATATATAATACCCCTTCGAGTAAGTTATTACTACGGTAAAATGAGTTTACTATTTAATAATCGAGGGTGTGAAATTATCACAAAAACTTCGAATGTTTGTTGGAAGTAGGAAATTTACCTTAGTCACCCTTCCAAAATCATAACGTTTTCTTTGTTTTCCTAAAGACCATTTTATCTAAGTCAAATTTTTGGGGAAAAACAACATACTTAGACCCATCCGATCTAGTGTCACTAATTAAATATTATAAATAATAGCTATACATAGTCTGAAAGCTTGATAAACTTCAAATAGCATTTTCTAGACTTTTTAGGACCAGTGAAAGGTACGACGGCCGGAGCCATGTGAGCCTGAAAGCTAATGTGAACGACTTAACCAAAGTAGTAATTTCGTCTTTATTATTTAATATTTTAACGTTTATATAATAAAGTGAGAACATTGTTATATAATATAACACTGATTAGGCGTTATCATTAGTTTTCATATATATTAATGCCGTTTGTTTGGTTATTTTAGGCCTACATTTGGCCATAAACCTTTTAGGAGTGTAAGGAGTATTCTTTAGGCAGTCATTTACATACTTAATGTTCATCTAAAAGCAGAAAATACTCGTAGGTTTAAAGATATTAAATGGATGCTGTATTTTGATGTAATATAAATATCAACTTAAATAAAAATGGTGGTCGTGGTTAAAGCGAAGTCGCTTCGACTTCAGTTGGGATGGTTCAATTTTTTCAGTTACATGAGTATTTCCGACAAATTGAAATGTATACAAAAAACATTCCGGCAATTTAGCTTGTCCAAAATCTTCAATAAACGAGAATAATTTTAAATCTTCCACATCAAGGACGATTTAACCCAACTAACTAGGCTCTTTTTGCTCTGAAGCCGTAAGCTCAGTTAATTGTGAATGGGTAACACAGCTGTTTTAATCTAGCATTTGCTATAACTGAAGGCTACCGCCAGTCGGTGACCGTAATATTTACCGCCTTCTGTTTAAGTTTTATTATGTTTATTCCATTTGTTTGTGTTTATAATATTCACAGTCTTTTGTTCATGTGCTTACGTTCATCCCCAAAGGGCCCATTTTGCACATGAACTGATAGTTACCGAACCAGGAAACAGTCTAATACTGATAAACTGAGGAAAAACTATTGAGAGAAACAAATAATTCCCCTTACGTTACGGCTATAGCGCTGCTCTCGAAGCAAGACCCGGTGCCAGCATATAGGCGAGGTTCAGTCTAAACACCAACTTCCTTTACAATGATTTTAGAAGCAGAGTTAATTTGGTATTATTTTACAATAGTTCCAACTCATTCTATAATAATTATAGTATTATAGATGCATTTTGCATAAAAAATATGCAAGACTTGAGTAAGACTGATTTCACATACATATTGTTTAATGAGTCAACTGAATTAATAAAAAAACATTTCCTCGTGATATAAATGGCTCTAAATATACTGGGTGTCAGTATACTTTTTTTTTTTACTATAGACGAGGTAAATCAGTTTCAAAAATGAACTCGTAAAAAGGACTGTACATGTATACCACGTTGAAGTTATGGGCCTACGTAACCAGTGCTGGGAAATACGGCCCTAATAGAATTCAAATAAAGAATTCAGTCTAATCAAAACTACACGATTCCGAATTCATGAGATTTGGTGTCAATAAACTGACACTAAAGTTACAGCAAAACAACTATAAATATGTTACCGAAATTGGTCAAAAACTTTAAAGGAGACTGTACGTCTTTCTTTATAAGAAGAGAGGTTGTAATTAGTCTATTTGTTAGACTCCTTTGTGCAAGGAACATTTAATACCCACCGGTTAATCGGTACTGTAAAACCTTCTTCAGAAAACTGTACTGTAAAACCTTTCTTCGCAAAGCTGTAATGTAAAACTTTTCTTCAGAAAACTGTACTGTACTGTAATACCTTTCTTCGGAAAACTGTAAAAAAAAAAACTTTCTTCAGGTTAAGAATTCCATCACCACAAAGGTAACACTAAAAAATTATGTATAAATTTACCTTGACATTGAATATAAATGCAGAATTGACCAGAATAAGTGTGACCTCTACAAAGCTTCCTTCCAAAATGTACTTTCAAGGGTTTTCAGCCAGTCAGGAGGTCACTCTTGGTTGGCTAAGGGGCAGAAAGGCTATATTCGACGCTGAAGTATACTACCAAATGGTTTAAGTCACTAAAATAACATTGGCAGTTGACCAATTGGTAACCAACAACCCAAATAGCTAATGCCATGCTTTATCGAGCAGTTAAAACATATGATTGTACTGACTTCATCCTAGTAGAACATAATAGTTGAAATAACTTGCTTACGATAGGAATGCTTCAGGCATGGGTCATAATACGCTACATGTATTTCAGTTTTCCGTTAAAAAAAAGCAATGGTGATCTTTTAAAATTTGTGTACACATCCATTGTATATCAGAGGTAGGCCTATATCGTATGTGATGTTTCCTAAGAACAATCTTCAATGGCTTGTTAGCATCAGACATTACATTATAATAATGACTAATGAAAAATGACATAAAAGAGGTTTATCAGAACAAGTCAGCGGTTTCATGGCATTGCTTATTCGTGGAAATTCCAATTATATCTGTTTTTGAAGCAGTACCTACCTCTCGGCCATTACGTCATCATTAACATTATGAATTTAAATTTAAGTCATATCTTTTGCACATGTCTGATTAGTTTCCATATCTTTTACTATGAGTTTTACATTGGTTAATATTTCAACATAGGTAGTCTTCGCTACAGTTTTAGAAGTTTTTAGAAGCATTTAATCTTCTTATTTCACTTTAAGAGCACCACCAACTTCGTGCGCACTGCAATGTCAACCTTCACTGAGGCCTAAATACCTATATCAGCCAATTCCAGGAATTACAGGCTCCACTTCTGTATCACTGCCATTCAGACAGACATCTGAACCCTTTTTTTTTTTTCTTTTTATAACAGAATGTGGCAAAGTGGCTACATTCCCAGCTTCTGTTACACACTGTCTTCATGGAAACAGCCATTGGCCAAGTTATATTTCCCAGCAATTACTGAAATGCTTTGGTGTTCCTTGGCTATGCTTGAATCAGTCACTAGGGCCTATTAAGACTGCTTAAATGAATCAGTTTAGTTTTGTCATTTTTGCTCACCAGGCCACTGCTTCTGCCTGGGTCTACTCTTTAAACTGATTAAGAAGCCGTCTCCATTGCAACAGCATTTTAACATCGTCTTTCCAGATCAAAGTTTTTGGTATTTGTGGGATATGATGACTCAGCCTTTTTTCGTATATACAGTAGCTGACCTAATTAGTACGTCTTTTCGATACACTGACTACAGAAACACTGGCCACACGGAATTCAGAAACGGCAAATGTATGCCAAAACATTAGCAGGAAAATTGAATTACGTAATTATCAGGGAACTATGATGAAAATAGTGCTGAGCTGACAAAGTATTTATACAAAGTTATTATCATATGGTTACTTAATATCCCGGTGAGTGCACATTTGCAAAAAAGATCAAAGACTGCTTTTTCCAATTCTCTACTGCCCTTATAATTAACTGGGAATCACCTGTATTTTCTCAGTGGTTTTACGAGATAATTTTTAAAAATTTTTTAAACATTGAGTTCCAGCTAGACCTAGGCAAGCTAAGGCAACTGGCCTCCTATCTGAATCAAGATTACACTCGATACCAGGTTTGGTTTTTACTGATGAAGACATTTAGATAAGAGGAACTTTTTTTTGTGTTTACAAGTGCAAAATTGATATAATCTTAAAAATTCTGGTAGTATCTACAATAGTTTTGATCATCCATGTAACACCTTCAAAAACTCTTGAGCATCTAACCTGCAATGCCATATTGTTTAATACTTGACCCATTGACACTCATAATAATTCAAGCTGATGCAAGTTAGTGGCACTTGGGGAAACATATGTTCAAGAGTCCTAGTCAGATTCTGGAGCCAAGAGATTTTACACTCAAAAGTTTACAATAAACCTTTCACCATGATTCCTTCCAGGCTGCAATGCCATCAGTATCTCCAATATAGAAATTTAAAATGCAAGATTTTCTCTGTAACTTGACAGAAGGTCCTAAGAGAGGGAGGGAACCAAACTTTACAAAAATGATGCCATTAAATTATCGCCAAGACATAGCAAGCTGTGAGACTGTTTTAAACCTGTTAAACGAATTTAAATTTTGATCACATGAACAAACAAGTAGCTATTGAAAGTTAAAATAACCTTCAGAATGACAGAACGAGTCCAAGTGTTTCCTTTTTCATTATCAAATAATTTCTTTGATGCTGTCTCAGTAAAAAAAATTCTGCCTCATTTTCAGAGGCAATTATACTTTTATTCTCCTTTAGTGCAAACAGGATCTACTCGTCTAAAAAGTCTTGGCAGTTTAATTTTGCAATAAAGCAGTGGTTTGTACCTACAAACAAAATTTGTTCTAGAAACAACCGATTTACCTACCAGAGAAAGCAGAATGGTGAGATTTGTAAGGTTGGAACCACATACTAACCTTCACCAACATATAACAGTGGATTTACACTACAGAGTCAAGGAATGCATTCAGTCACGTGAAATAAAACCAAATGAGCAGTAGGTTTTGGTGATATTTATTATGAAAACGTTTATACAAGCTATAAAAATTAATGCAAAAATATGTGGATGGCAGCTACTCGGACAAACATTACGAGATCGGCAAACGATACATTCAGACACTAAAAAGAGACCAAAAAGAGTGACAACAGAATGAAAGGAAGCAGATGGGTTTCTGAAGAAGAAGTGCTGAAAAATTTCCATTGAAGAAAAAAAAAAATGAAAAAACACTCACATTTCATACAACTTGAATCAAGGTATATGAGAAAAACTCCACTTACTGCAGCCGATCTCTCGACCACAGTAACTTTTCTTCAGGAATCACAGTGAAATGGAGAGACTTGAGAAGCAGAAGGACACGAATCTCTGCACCTATAGAAAGCAGTCAGTAAGTTGCTGTGACTAATAAATCATACGTAAATCTATAAACCAATGCTGGACTATCTTTACAGACTATTGTTATTACAAATAAGTGCTACTGTCAAGATATAAAACCCTTCTACCGTTCTATTCTAATAAGAAAAGGATAATGCATCCAGTGCATTGTGTCTTCTGTAAAGAATGAGTACACCATCGTCACGAGAAGCCTTGCATAAATGGGTTGCTAAAGGTAGGTTCATTCCGACAAAAACTCCATAGCTATGCAGCACCGCTGTCTCAGAGAGGAAGGTTCAGTGGAAAAAAGGTTTTGAATAATGACAATTACAGTATTGATATCCTATGGCAGTGATAATAAACATAAAACAAAACTACGACCAAATTGGACACGGCATCTCCGTTCGCCTAGAATTATTTGGCAAGGTCTGTCGTAATAATGCCTTTCCAACTTATCTTCATCATGGCATGCCAATTAGTGACAATATTTCATAAATATTTTCCAATCTTACATAATAGTCCAAGAGGTTCAAAGCTGACACTGATACGTTAATTTATTGTTTCCTCTTTCCCACACGATATTTTGGTCACCTTAGAAAGTATACAACTTGTCAAAATGACAGTAAAAGAAAATCAGTATAAACAATCAGTTCATGTTACTGTATACAGTATTTATAAAAGCTAAATGCTTCTTTTTTCCCTTACACTGTACTTATCAGGTGCCTCACTGGTCAGCAAAAGCAATGAACTGCCTTGGTGTAGTTCACGTTTCACTGCTGCCCAGTGAAAATGCATTTTCTGGGTAAGTTATAATGTAATAAGTAAAAGACTCAGTTAAAGATATGGATTTAACATGCAAACAGTGATAGAACTTAATCCTTAATCCTTTTTCAGCAATAACAAAAACAAAGGGAATGCATAATATTAATATTTCATAATTTTGTACTGTGATCTGACAACAAATTTTGTTTGAGGATTACAGAATATATTAAGTATATAGTCTCCACTATTATCCAAACAATTTCCAAAGTGTGTAAATACAATAATGACTGATAAACATCACTTCAATGTAGCATTTGCAACATGAATGCCATGACCACACATTAACTGGTATAAGTGGTGTACAAGCTAAAACATTGTAAAACATTACAAACTTAAATTACAATAAATATCACTAGTTTATCCTTTTGCTAAGCAGGAGATACCATGTCCCAGGACTAGAAATAAATCATAATTTTTACACAGATGAAGATCATATACATAACAGGTCCTATTTCAGTAAATCTCTTCTTCATGTGTACACTGACACAAAATACAGTGGTTGTTGATGGAGCATCCATTATGATCAGTGCTTGTATGATACACTACTATAAATGCTATTACAGAACAAATAATAAATAAATTACAGTATTTCTTTACTTATTTTTGTGATTGGCAATCATTTTCAATAAAGTGCTATTCTGTAGAGACTTAAGTTTTTTGCTTGCGTAAGAAATGTTTTCAATTTTTCTTGTAGAGAATGTTACTGGTTCATGGAAAGGAATTCATCAATTAGAAAAAATACAAAATATTGGTCTGTCTAAGAGATACTTAATCGTAAGGCAAACCTATTCTGTCATTACACAACTAAATAAACTTGGAAACGTCATAACAACTGATCTTCAACTGAATAAAGGAGTTAACTATAAATAAACAATTATACAATTATTCTACTACGGTACTGGACACCACAAACATACTGAGAGAAATAAGCCATTAGAAACTTCAGTAAATATAATTGACAGTCATCATACCAAATAAACAACAGGTTGTTTAAAAGAAGAAATACAATGTGTGACCATTGCGTGGTATCTTCTTTCATGCTCGCAGATTGTTACCAAATGCACGACTCCCACTTTGAAACAGAAATCAACAGACGACACATTAACAAAGGTTCTGCAGTATGAGTACAGCGTGTAAGTTAATCATTCATTTTTTTAAACCACAGCTGATCTGAAATAAATCCATTTTCCATACTCAACAAGATGAAGTAATTTCTTCATTGAAAGTATTCTACAAATGTCAACAAATTAGTGTGAAAAAAGCACTAACATCTACTAAGTACGGTTAAAACTGATTCACTCGTAGCCTTAGAAATGGTAGAGAAAGAAATATGCTATCACCACTCCGAAATTCTGGCGGCAAAATATTTACTGTAACAGAGACAAAAGTAATTACAATCCCTGTATCTCAGTGAGCACGCAATGTGCAATTTAAATTTAAAGTGAGATTGTAAATTGCAAAAAAAAAAAAAGGTGAATTGTCACGTATGATGTTATTGTACTGAGATACTCCTTGAATCTTTCATAAGTACATCTTCGAAGAAATGTAATTCCAAAAAAATTCTCATGAAAAGTAATTATAAATATATTGTGTCTACGATCAACATCCTCAGTGTGTAACAATGATTCTTAAGTTAACATCGAGATCACTTTGGGCATGATCGTTGAAAAGTGAGTAATCCAGGGGTCTCCCTATAATCTCCAGATCGAATGTCGCAGGCCGGTGCAGACGTTTCCGGAAGTGAAGTGTAGTCGTGCCTCTGTGAGTACGCATCTCAAAGACCTTGTTTTCATTACCATGTAGAATTTTATATTCAACGTTGTCCTGGAAGGGAGAAATTCATGTCAGAGGATTGTACTATTCTTAAACATCTGAACTTATCTTGAATAAAGACAAGGAAATCTGTCCACCTTCTATGCACAAAGCAGAATAAAATCCCCTACAGATCATTGGCTTAGCTTCAAATTTAGTGATTTAGAAAAAGCAATATGAGCAAAAGTAATTCAACAGCATGCAACATATTAGCTCCAAACTCTCTAATCACTGTGGCTTTCTTTTTACAAACATGGGGAACAAAGTTAAGGCTCAAAACCTAATTATCTGTCATTATTCAAAGGACTAAGCTCACAAAGGTTCCCAAAGTAACCTTAGAGTATATCAAATTCTTAAACTTTAGTACTGCAAATACTACAGCATGAGACGTACCTGAAGATAAGTTATAGCTGGTTTCAGTTTCAAAATCCTTATTCTGTGTTTTGTCTGTTCTAACGTAACCCTTAGGATGACTGGATTCTTAGCTACCTTTTTAGATATGCTGTCTTCTCTCCTGAATTCCATTTCCAAACTTCGACGAACTACCTGTTATGAAATGGTGGTTTTATTGTAGCTGACAATATAAAATGTTATAAAACTGTTATGTCCCATTCCGATCCACAAAATATTCCAGGTAGCAGGGAGAGAAAATCCTACATGCAGATGTAACAACGTAGAGAAAAGGCTACTAAGTTGTGTAATCAGTATAAATAAGTTAAAATGTGCTCTGAAATCACCAAAAGTTTAGTACTGACAAAAATTCTCAGTTCCAGTAGTGGCAGGAATAGACCTGCAATAAGCATGGTTACAGTCTTTGAAACTCTACTCAATGCTCTCCTTCTAAAACACTTTACACATTCTTAAGTTTGTGGAATAACAAGATAGTGAAAATTGTTCATAAAGATACAGTACTCAAAATAAAAATGTACTTACTCTGTGAGTATCGTTATGTGCATGAATTAAGACCACCTCACTGTCAGTAGAATTGACGGGGGCAGGAACTAATGCTACGGGATGTCCTGGGGCAGAACGACGACGCCTTCCTGAACCCCCCTGGCCGTTGAACTGGATTAACAGAGAAGGAAATATATTTATCACGTGTAATCACAGGAATATTTTTCCACTTTTAATCTGTGGCCCAAGACTATGGATATAACAAAAACTAAATTATTTCAAGATACAAAACTGTACTTATCAAGATTTTTTAAGCACAAGATCATCAACAATACAAATGTCAATTCTTTGCAAAGAAACCAATCCCTGATCTCATGTGCTTTGAAAAGTCCCTTTCGAAATTACCTTGCAAGAGAAGCAGCCTTCAGTGGAGATGATGTTTTCGTTATTCGTGTAAGGATCTTGTTGGCCTATTGGGAATGTTGGCACGCCACCCAAATCATACTGACCACCACCAAACGAACTGTAAGTGCTTCCGAAAGAGTCTGTGAAGCCTGCGCCCCCTCCTCCTCTTCCACCTGGGCCAGCCCCACGCCCAGCGGCCCCACCTGCACCGAAGCCAGTTCCTTGACCTCCAGGTCCAAAGGCCCCTCCTGGACCACCACCGGGACCAAAACCAGCCCCTCCAGCTCCAAATCCAGGTCCCCCTGCAGCTCCTCCTGGCCCGAATCCAGCCCCACCTGGGCCAAATCCAGGTCCACCAGGGCCAAATCCAGGTCCACCTGCAGCTCCACCAGGGCCAAATCCACCAGCAGCTCCGCCTGGGCCAAATCCAGCTCCTCCAGGACCTCCGCCTGGGCCAAATCCAGCTCCTCCAGGGCCTCCCCCTGGGCCAAACCCACCACCTGCACCACCAAATCCTGAACCATCGCCAAAGCCGGCACCACCTCTCCCAAACCCGGGACCACCAGCACCAGCCCCCGGAGCAAACCCACCACCAGCACCACTACCAGCAAATCCACCTCCAGCAGCAAACCCACCACTACCAACAGGGGGATTCAGAGTGGACATACAGTGGCCCTGCAATTGGGAGAATAAAAAGAGAAATGATTCGGATTAATTCAAAATCTTGGTCAAGTTCATCTGTTTTGTATTTTTCCAAAGGTGCTGTTGGCTACCAGTCAATTTACATTCAAAATCTGTAGTCTCAATCATACAACAAATCAGGTAAGATTTCAGGTGCTTAAGCTTACAATTATAATTGCAAAGACAGATTGAGGAAGAAATAGCACATATAAATAAAGCACACAACAATCACTTTTCATACATTAAACAGGCCTTGTACTCGTATTACTGGTCAGCATTTCCCCAATAAATTCTCCATCATGACTCATGTTCAAATAAGTTGCTGTTTTTTTGAGGTCCAAGAAAAATCAAATGAACTCCACTTGAATTGTCAAACCAATTACCGCACTCATTATTAATGCTATCTGACGGTTCACTAAATATAAAATACTGACTATCCTAGGCCCAGGAATAACCACAATTAATCTTTTATACCTAACGATTAATTTTAAGGAAATATCAATCTGAGTACCTAATTTTTATATTTATCAATTGATCTAAACTTATTTTGGCATACTGTTCAAATACAATTGCACATGAAAACAAAGGTGTGAATTTCAATAAGTCCAACATTCAACTGGGAAAGAGTTTGGTATTGACAAATATAAAAACTGAAGTCTATTGACGATTTACAATGTCTGTAACAAATAACTTCCAAAACGGAGTATCTGATGGATCACATATTGGGTCCAGTCATGCAATTACCATTTAAACTTACCGATCCTATCCTTGAGAATCCTGATGGACACCCACATGCAACAGCATCATCTCCAAGGGCATTGCAACCATAAGCACACGGACTGTCTATACAGCTATCGTCCACCTGCAAAACAATTACAAGAATCATTACGATTCTGCTGCAACACCGTGTAAAATCCTTTTCATTCTTGAGTATCATCTGAGGAGTTAACACCCCAACTTCTCATTATACACAGGTAAATCTTTGTATGTAAAGAAGTAGGAGTGTTTTCTAATATTTTGTATAATAATTACCAGCTGTCAGAGAGTGCACAAAATTTAAGCTTTGCCTCTAATGGTTATAAATTTCCAACAGTAAAAAAATCTGCAATATAAGGACAGAAGAATTAGAGTAAATGTAAACCGCCCTCAAGTTTGCACTCTACAAATTTTCTGTTCGCCATAATATGGGTAATTTCTCTCTTTAACTAAACCAAATGTCAATTCAGTCTCAGACATGACTTGGTAAACATAAAGAGGCTAAACAACTGACCCTTTTCACAATCTTATGTATTATGTTAACCACCCAGCACATCTCCAGTACAGTAACTCATTTTAGAAACTCACCTGTATACAGAGGAACAGGGCAAAATTGAATGAATATCCGCTTGGGCACAGGCATTTGTATGACCCAAGTGTGTTTTGACAATCAGCCGTTCCACATATGCTTCCCTGCGAGCACTCGTCATCATCCACGCACTGATTGTAGTAGAAGTGCTGGCGATATCCATCTGGACAACCGCACAAAAATCCTCCCTGCACATTCTGTGATGAACATAAAATTACAGCTATCAGGATAACATTAATTAACTGGTAATACAAGCACGGTACCTCATTGCCATCCTTTACCTATGTTACTGAGGCGTATATTAAACAAACCCACATTTTTATATACTCTACCTCGCAGCCAGTCTCACAGGAACCATCTACAGTACATTCGTCTGAGTCAATGCACATTGTTCCTGAAGGATCTACTTTGTATCCTCTAGGACACATGCATTTGAAGCTTCCCATAGTATTGATGCAAGTACCAAGAGGACCACAAAGCCCAGTCTGTTCCAGACATTCATTAATATCTGGAAAGAGAGAAGGAACAATTAACAGCATAATTATGATAAAACAAAAGGTTAAACGAATATATCAACAGACCACTAACAAAAAGTCACATTTAACAACTTAATTGAAGAGTGGAAACTGCTTTGCAGCCAAACATAACAAACCAATACTGTACGGGGGCCTTACCTAGACACTGTTCTCCAACTTCATTATACCCTTGAGCACACGTGCACTTATACGACCCTTGTGTATTAACACACTCATGCTGACAAGTATGTTGGCCAGTGGCACACTCGTCCAAGTCTCGGCAAGTGATTCCATCGGGATTGAGCGTGTACCCGAGCGGGCACGAACATCGGTACGATCCCTCTGTGTTTTGGCAAGTGAATTTGCAAGGAGGTGGAGTACGCTCGCATTCGTTCACATCTATGCAGCGTGTTCCCGAGTGATCAGGTTTGTAGCCTTTATCACAGATACAGCGATAAGATCCCATAGTATTGATGCACTTTCCATTTCTGCACAAATTAGGTATTGTCTGACATTCATCGATGTCAAGGCCATCAATGGAGAATCCAGTTTCCATACATATGGCACTGTACTCTGGAGATCCTCGACGTGGGCAGTGTTCACACATTGGGCCCCAAGCAAGACCCATGGTACAACAACAGTCTGCTTTTGTAACCTGAATAAAGAGAGATTAAGAACTGCTATTTATCTTGGGATAATATTTTACTTCATTTCACAATCTAGTCACGGTAACAAGAGTCAAGCAGATTGAAACAACAACATTTTACAGCAATAATCACTCTCCAAACCCCTGCCCATAGGAGAGATTCCTACCTCTGCTAGGTCATTGCTTGTAGTTGAGCACATACCACCAACAAGTTGTCTGAAACAGTAACCCTCTCGTCGATCAAGACATTCCTTGCCATCTCTGCTTGGTTCAAATCCTTCGTAACACTCGCACCTGTACGAGCCCTTGGTATTGATGCAGCGTCCACTCTCGCAAATATTCGGGTTGAGGGCACACTCATTGACATCTTTGCAGTCATCTGTCATGCCAACCTGTTTATGTGATGTATCTTACTGTAAGTCATGGATCCTCCTCATTAATCTGAAGAAGATATTTTCATGATTTTTGCTGCATTATAGCAGTCATAACCAAGTTCTACCAGACCAAATTATCGCCAAAGTAAAAGTGAGCTTCACATGCAATACTGATTAAGCAGTACAGTATTTTAGCCACAATACTGCTTCAGCACAAATGCTCTACCTTACTTCTTTTGGTATTCTAAGGTCAGTGGTTTGATTGTTCACGGATATACTTCAGAAACTGAAATTGCTGGTTTATTGTATCCCCTTTTACTTAAATGAGACAAGGCTACGCTATTTTGTATTCCATATTTATCACTTAAACTTTCACTCTGCAACCAAAATCCTTGGAAAAAGTGTCAGTCATCTTTGCATATTCATATTAACCTGGGCCCAATTAGTGGCAACTGCTTGCCGCTAAATCAGCCCCAGCTTAGAAAACAATTTCTTAAAGCTTTAGGAGTTGTCTCTATGTATAACAATGTGGAACACAAGTCTCCCTACCTAAATTGATCATGCATGCCTCTAGCAATCCCTAGATCTTCAAATACTTAAAAAAAATAAAAAAAACCATGGCTGATCCTAATTATACAAGAATAATATATTGAAAATTAAGTGGCAATCTGTGTTCATAAGACGTACACATTTTTGCCTTACTTGAGCCAATTACTTTGGTACATGATGGGATAACACTGGCAGTCATCATTTCACATACCAAAGTAAATGGCTCGTAACTGTATATCAATGACTTAGTTTTGTGAAGCATAAAGTGCGTGTTCAGAAAGCGACTAATTTTCGTATATATATTTTAAAGGATGTCACTACTCAAAATTTCTAGAACAATCACACAGCAAAATTAATGACAATTAGCTTTATCAGCACAGTAGAATAAGCGAATGAAGTATATCCTTCAGAATATTTTGGGAGCCTGTAAGAAAATAAGCACAAGACCATACCTGCTGGTACCCTTCAGGACATATGCACATGAATGTTCCAATGAGATTTTTGCATAAGAATCTACAGTTATTCGCCGGAGTGGAGCATTCATCAACATCTTGGCAATGACGGCCATCTGGTGCTAGTGTGTACCCGTAGGGGCAAATGCACCTAAACGCTCCGGCCATATTGTGACACCGGAACGCACACTGATGACCAAGTTCTTCACACTCATCAACGTCCTCGCACGTCTGAAAGCAGGCTGAACTAAAATAGCCGTTCCGGTGAAGAGTAAAATGGTGCGCTTATAAAATAATATCTCCGATCTGTTATAAGGCATGTAAAGCACTTGCAAGCAGAAAGGAGAAGGGGGCAATATGGAATTCAAGACTATCAAGATCACTAGAAAAGGAACATTAAAAGAAATATGCCAATTCACCTGCATAGGGCCTGGAGCAAATCCATTTTGACAGGAACATTCAAATCCTCCTTCAACATTACTGCATGTGCCATTTCCACAGATATTAGCAACAGCACATTCATTATCATCTGAAAACAAAAACGAAGTTGATGATTCAAACTGGTTTCTAAATAAAAGAAATTATTACTGCAGTAAACAAAATTTATAGGTACTTACATGTGATTTTAAAAAATATTACAGATCAAGTGAGTAGAGTTGTGTATTTCAAGTTCTTTGTCAGCTTACTAGGATTACATACGTAACAATTATCATGTATCACATTTTGACCGGTTTGAATACAAAATGAGCTCTGTGCAAATCATTATACAGTAATATGCATTATTTATTATTCTAAATACAAGTGACTTTCAAATTTAAAAACTGACGATACTATAAAATTTAGCCATTCAACAGTTTAATATGTACCGCATCTGACAAGGTGGCACACCCAATTTTTTTCCCCAAAAAGTGGCTCAAAATTTACTTATATACAAGCAGTCCCCCGTTATCGGTGCCGAAAATCCAGTTATCGTCGGCGAAAATCCAGTTATTACCGTCGCTAGACAAGCGCCATAAAACTGGATCACCGATAACCAGGACAGCCGATAATCGGGGACTGCCTGTATATATAATCCATTTTTACTGTGCCCCTTTCAAGGTTATTCAACATAATTAATCAAAAAACTCATTCAAATTAAAATTCTATCAATAAATATTTTCTAGGTTTTTGCTACAGTCTACTTACCAATACAGCGGCGACCAGTGCTATCCAAAACATATCCCATGGGGCACTCGCAACGGAAGGAGCCATCCGTATTGACACAGTCGCCTCCTTCACACGACCCAGGCATGATTTCACACTCGTTGAGATCTGCTCCAGACTCTGAGCGGCCTGGCCCAGAAGGACAGAGTTTCTCAAACTCGGCTGAAAGGGAAAGAAAAGTTACAAAAATTACTTATACAGGCACCGCCCTACTTACGAAGATTCAACTTACAAACATTCAGAGATACAAACAAACGGGATCACAAATTAAAATTGTGTTCAGACAGCTCCCCTTTGCTACCCATAAGTTCAAATTTTATTGTGCCTCTCTTATTATTGTTATTATTCAGAAGATAAACCCTATTCATATGGAGTAAGCAAACAGGGGCCATTGACTTGAAATTCAAGCCTCCAAAGAATGGTGTTCATTTGAAAGAAGTACAAGAAGGTAATAGGAAATACAGAAAGAAGAGATTACTTATTAGCAAAGAAAAAGTAAATTAACAAATGAATAAATAAATAAAGTGTAAGTAAATTATAAAACAAAAAGAGAATTACTTTACTGTAGCAACGCATTGCATCTTCGCTTGAATTTCTGAGGTTCCAATTACACAACATCCTCAGGGAGACTGTAATTATATCTAAGATATACTGAAGTACAGTGCGCACTCTCCAAACCCTTCCGAGTGCAATTTACTCACGTGAACTTCTGGGAGGGCAACGTTCACACGAAATCCCCCAGGCAGCACCCGAGGAGCAGCAGCACTCCTTCTTCAGTATTCGAACAGGCCGCGGGTCTGAGCAAATACCTTGAAATAGAAATAATCGTGATTAGTTGCAGCTGTAACTGAAAAGACTTGGGAGACATCATCCTCGGTAATAAAATAAAAATGATATCAAGTACACAACAAACTTCCATAACTATTCTGAGAACATTTACGTATATACAAAGAATCTCCCACTTCTCTTACTATTATAATGAATAATATCTGTTATCTATAATCAACAGAATTAAACAATAATATACTATGACGACACAGAGGACTCATTAACAAAAAGCACTTAAAATTTATTACACTACATTCTTGCCTTCAGCCAAACAGTTTTATAATGAGAGACTAACATCCATCATCTCGTGTGTCAAATTGTAATGCAAGCCTTACAGGACTCTAGGGGTGGGATTTAAATTCAATGATACTGTACTGTCACTTAGGATAAAAATTACTATCACTTAGGATAAAATTTAGTTTGTTGTTCAGCATATGATCTGAGTGATTTCGAGTACAGTAAACCCGGTTGCTAAAAGCAGATGACTAATATCTTACATATATGTTTGTGTGAATGTATGTAAAGTATAAAGTAAATATGTATGGCATAGAAAAGAAAAGTAAAATTATTAAACAAAATTATAAGGACAGAAGAAAAACAGCATAGCAAGAGGAAGTAAAGCAATGTAAACGTGCAAAAAACTTATTAAAACTACTCATGTACGCAGTGACACGAGACAGAAACAATGCTGCAAAAATGATGTTAAAGCATACCACATAACCCATACACCAATAGGAATGGAACTCACCTCTTCTGAATTTTTCGTAGCACTCATCGCGTCGCTGATCTATACATTTCTTTCCATCTGGACTAAGTTCGAAACCTGGCGGGCAGACGCACTCGAAAGTTCCTCTGCCGTTGATACATTCACCATTTTCGCAAATGTCTTCGATGGTGTAACACTCATTGATATCTGCAATAAGAAAAAAGTTCACCCTGGTATCCATAAATACTATTCACATAAAATAACTACAGTACTGTACATTGTATACTTCTGAAGAAAGGCCTTCTCATCGTGAATTTTACAAGGTATGTAAGCTGAAACATTTGGGACAGCTTTGAAAAAGTATATTGTAGTGTTGTTCATTACAATATATCACATAAATTTCACTCCTTCTTTGGCAAGTGATTACGCAAATGTACAAATCAGTTATGTTTTTGTGCATCACATAGTAGATCAGAATGTTCTGTCATTCATTCTCTTCAGAGAAGAGACCATAAAATACAGCACAAACATACGCACATTGACCAAAAAGAAACGACACATACCAACGCAACTCATGCCATCTGGGGATAGTGTGAAACCTTCGGGGCAGTCACATACGAATGAACCCATCAAATTCTGGCAACGTCCAGGTGCTGGACAAACATCTTCCCGCTGCAAAGATGAAAAAAAAAGAAAATAAAAAACAACGAAGGAGATTAAAAAGAATCAACTAAATTAAGTACAGTACAATCATTCATTCATGCACATAACCAAGTGATCCCATTACTATGAGCAAAATTTTGAAGTTAAAAGAAACAAGAGAAAAAAAATGGTAATTCTATAATCATCTATGAAAATGTTGATGAATGTAGTACCTCCGAACATTCGTTTATATCTCGACACTGCTCCCCGTCTGCCGTAAGGGTATAACCATCCGCGCACTCGCAGGTGAAGGAACCCTCAGTATTACGGCATCTTCCATTGCGGCAGAGACCAACGGTTATCAGGCATTCATTGATGTCTGTAATAAAATGCACACTGTGAAACGTCATTGCTTTCAAGATGTAATTTCACAGCTATACTTGAAAATTATGATCATTTGTTGCTATCTTACTGTTTTTTTTTACCAATAATTACAATAAAGAAAAAAAATTAAGAATTGAAAATGGTAAAATTAACAAGGAAAGGAAGAAGACACTTAACATCCAAATAACTAAACACTGAACTGTCATTAAAAATGACAGTTTTACATTACACAAAAATACTGATATGACAACAGGCAAAAGTTTCAACACAAAAATAAGCAAAACTCTAGTCTCTCATTTGTAACAGGTTTATATTTGATTTTCCCTTAACCAGTTTCACCTCACAAAATGTTCTGAAGCATACTGAAGCTTTGCATAATGGAGGAAATCCCTGGGCATTTCACTACACTGAACAAAATCTATGTCTGCTTAGCCAGTTTTGGGAACCACTACAACTGTACAATTATCCCTCACATTCTTACCGATGCAATCTCGATTTGGTCCAATCTTGAAACCCCTGAAACACTGGCACCTGAAGGATCCCATCGAGTTGATGCATGTGCCATTATTACAAATGTCTGGAGAGCGGACACATTCATCAAGGTCAATACAGGAAGAACGGTCTGCTGTGAGAACATAACCAGGGTCACAGATACATTGGAAACTTCCTTGGAAATTGTTGCAGACGCCATGTTGACATACACCTTGCTGTTCACATTCGTTGATATCTGTGAAGTAAAGTAGATTAGGCTAGGTCAGATTTCTATCATGAAAGATTAAATGTATACTCTATTTGTTTTGGCACCAAGTACGTATGCTGTACACTTATGCATGACAGAATATTACTACTAAGTAAAGTACATACCAATACAGTCATTTGTAAGTTTGTTAATTCTGTACCCTGTGGGACAGGAGCATCGATAACTTCCAACTGTATTCTCACACTTCGCCAGGCCATGGCATGGAGCCTGTTCAGTACATTCGTCAATATCTGTAAAAGTATTGATTACATTTACTATATTTTCTGATTTTTGTACAAACAGTATATCCCCGTTAGCACATATTACGGTACAGTTCAAAGTGAAAAAAAGTATGATGATAGTCTTATCTGCAAGAAAGAAATATGTAAGACATACACACAACTATACGGCAATCTGTTTCACAATAGTTTTAAGAGATGTAGCCTAACTGAAAATGTAACACTAGCTGTCACGTCACTTACCTACGCACATATGGCTTGGGTCATCATACCGAAAACCTAGGTTGCACTCACAACGGAAAGACCCTAGCGTGTTGATGCAACGTCCGTTTTTACACATCATGTGTCCCATCAGCTCGCATTCATCAAAGTCCTCTGCTCTGCCAGTAATAGGATTGTAGACTTGACCAGGATCAACAGGTTGCCCTGGACCAAACGGCACTCCATCGGGCCCTATCGGTCTTCCATCTGGTCCTATTGGTCTTCCATCTGGCCCAACAGGGAGAGGTCTGCCATCAGGACCAATAGGTGGGCCAATAGGCCTTCCATCAGGTCCGATCGGCCTTCCATCAGGTCCAATGGGCCTTCCATCAGGTCCAATAGGAAGAGGTCTACCGTCAGGGCCAATTGGTCTTCCATCTGGGCCAATGGGATACCTAACCTCAGGCCCAATTGGTCTGCCATCAGGTCCAATTGGTCTGCCATCAGGTCCAATTGGTCTGCCATCAGGTCCAATTGGTCTGCCATCTGGTCCAATGGGCAAAGGTTTTCCATCAGGGCCAATAGGTCTTCCATCAGGATCTATAGGATAAGGTCTTTCCCCAGCACCATCTGGAGGGCCAATTGGCCTTCCATCAGGTCCAACTGGTCTTCCATCAGGAGCAATTGGTCTTCCATCAGGTCCGGTAGGAAGGGGTCTCCCGTCTGGACCAATAGGTCGGCCATCTGGGCCAATGGGAAACCTGACATCAGAATCAATGGGCCCAGCTGGGAATCGTGTGGTGGTGCCAGAGTAACACAGCAAGTTATACTCATCTGCAATAAGGTGAAATTATTATAGTATCACAATTCTGGAAGAGCAATTGTAAACTACAGGCAGTCCCCAGGTTACGATGGGTCCGGCTTACGACATTCCAAGCTTACGACGCTTTTCAAATATATTCATCAGAAATTATTTCTTGGTTTATGACGCATGTTCCAGGGTTACGACGCATAGTACGCCGATCTGACAAAAGAAATATGGCTCCAAAACAGCAGAATAAACAAATTTTGGAGGGTTTTTTTATGAAAAACTCAATAAAAATGCAGTTTACATCGTTTTCAATACACCCAGAGCATTAAAAGTAAGGTTTTCTTAGGATTTTTGACGATTTTCGACTATTTTTGGCTTACGACACGACAGAGGAACAGAACTCCCATCATAAACTGGGGGTTGCCTGTATATCAAACTTACAAAACCTCATACAGTATACACAATTAGGAACTTTTCCAGTATTTTTAACATAAACTCAGTTAACCAAATTGTTAAAAACAAATTCAAAACAGGGAAAACGACATAAGTAGACCTGAGTAATTCATAAAAACCTGCATGTAAATCAAATGAATCATAAAAATGCAGCTGTATTTTGATCTTGGTCAAAACATTCGCCGAAGGGAGGTCACTCCAGAGCAAATAATTTCTTATGATTTCTAAACAAAAATGATCAAGTACTTACATGAACCCTTAGCAGGGCAGGGCTCGCAAGTGAAACCCCAAGCTTTGCCCATCGAGCAGCAACACTTCATTCGAGTAATGTCTGACCTCATGGGGAATGTGCAGTTTCCATCATCGTATTCCATGTAGCACGTTTCCTGCCTCATGTCAATGCATTCTGCTCTGTTGGGCAGCAGCATGTACCCTTCTGGACACTGGCATTCAAATCCACCAATCGTGTTGATACATCTGCCATTCTTACATTTGGTTTGGTCAGCACACTCGTCAATGTCTGAAAAACATAGCAAAAGAATGTAGCTTTGTTCTATTTTGTTCGCTCCTCTACAGGTTTAATTTGATCTTAATGGCCATTTGTTAAAAACCCTATAAAAATGAGAATTGGAAAGATTAATCATCTCATTTTCTGGCTCGGGAGTAAAAGCTCAACAAACAATTCTGATTAGGTGTTTGAAGATTAGAAGCAATCAAAATTTAATCTTAATTTCAAGTGACAATTATCAATATTATAAAAAAAATTATACTTCAGATCAGTGATGAAAAAAGCGACTTCATTAAAACGAAACTTCTACTCTGATATAGTTGATGAGAGTAATGAACTAACCTACACACAGGGAGCCTTCACTGTTGAGTGTATACCCTCTGTAACATGAACACATGAAGGAGCCGAAAGTGTTGGAACAACGGCCATTGCCACACAAATTCTCCATCTCTGCACACTCATCAATGTCTTCCAAGATAACCTTTTAACGAAAAATTCATATATAGAGTACTATCCAAAATTATATATAACTTTAAAGGAGTATTAAATCTAAAGTTTCTTGTACAACCACTAATAATAAGCAACCATAAAGGAAATACTCTTTTGCTCATCATGACCATGATTACATGTGCTACACATGCAACACTAAGTACTATTTACAAATGCATAGTTTACTCTACATTGCTATGTGCATAATTGATGAGTTTCTTGTGTGTGGTGAAACAGAACTTGATTATAATGGAAAGAAACAGAACTTGATTATAATGGAACAATAAATAATTTGGACCTCAAGTAAAACATTTTGTTAGTTAAAATGCAGCACTTAAGGCGTGATTCAAATAAAATACGTGTTCATAGGACATTATTTTCTTGCTCTAGCCCTATATTTTTCTCGATGATTCTGTGGATTCTATGGGTTTTATTTATTTACAGAATCTGCAAGATTAGGCTAAGTATAAGCAAAAGGTGAGACATCGCCCTTATCTGCACTTCCCCCCTTCAAGCTACCTTTCTAATCTATTTGAACCATAAAGCACTCTTGCCTAACTGTATATCCTACTGCTCTAGACAGAACTTTGATGCACAATTGATTCAAATTAACAATAATTTTAAGGCAAAATCCACAGTCTGCAATACATTATGGATGCCTGAATTAGGCCTTCAGTATCTGAGCTACTGAACACCAGAGCTGGGTTACAGAACAAGATGTGTCTCTGTGCTTCAACTTTCTCATCTCTAATACAGGTGGTATGTACCTCTATTATGCTTCATATTTTCATAATTATATCTGTGATGAATAAAGAAAATAAATTCACAAAACTTCTCTTTGTTCTTGATAGATACTGAATGCCATTCTATTAAACTTACTGTGATACTATTTGGCCTGAAACCTTTTCCATTAGGGCACAGTTTTTTGTATTCCTCTGTATCCTCTCGTGGGCAAACTTCACAAAGAGGTCCCCAGGCTTTACCAACTGAACAGCAGCACGTAGCCCTAGTTACTGGGTCTCCTAAAGGATCTCGACAAAGACCACGGCCACCTCTTACATTAACAACGTCTAGGTAGCATTCTCCTTCTCTACGGTCTGAGCAAAAAGGAAAGAAAAGAATGACTCTCATATCTAGATTTCTTTTGTCCTATAAAGGTATATCTCAAAATACCCAAGTATTACTTGTAGATCACAAACTACAGAACACTTTATAAGCCACTTACCCACACAGCCATCACCAGTACTGATAAGCTCGAAATGGGGTGGGCATTCACATACGTGCGTTCCTTGCTGGTTGAGACATGTGCCATACTGACATATATCAGGGTTCTCACACTCATCAATGTCAGTGCAGTTTCCTCCCGTTTCATCCAGATGGTAACCTTCGTCACAGATGCATCGGAACATTCCGAAGATATTTTCACACTGGCCGAAGACACACAAGTTGCTGAACATGTCGCATTCATCGATATCCACACAAGCCTGTTCGTTGTGTGGGTCAGGATGCATGAAGCCCATTTCACAATCACACTGGAACGATCCAGGGTAGTTGAGACACTGGCCATTTTCGCACAGTGTTGGGTCGTGGGTACACTCATCAATGTCCTCGCAGAAAAACCCATCTCCTCGGAAACCAGAATCACACATGCACTTGAAGGAACCATCAGTATTGATGCACTGTGCATCACGATCACAACCTCCATTATTTGTGAGACATTCATTGACATCACGGCACGTCTTGCCATTGCCTATGATAAAGAAAAAGCACAAACAATAATGCAACGCATAAAATAAATCATAGAAAAGAGCTCAGAATCACAGAATATGGAATGAATACAAAGACTTTAGTAATCTGATCTGAAAATAATCATACATACAAACACAATAGGGCTTTAGTACAGTACTAATTTTCCTTATACAGGAAAACTCCATACTGAATTCATCAGGAGCACAGATATCTTACCTGTAAAACCATCCTTACAACGGCAGTCATAAGTACCATCAATATTAATGCATTCAGCATTGGGATCGCACTGGAAAGTACCCATTGAACACTCATCGTCATCAGTGCAGCCTGGGCCAAGTTGTGTTTTGACACTATAGCCATCTTCACACCTGCAGGCGAAGGATCCTACCACATTGTCGCACTTTCCATTCTGGCAGAGGTTTGGATTCATCTCACACTCATCCACATCTGCAATAATCATAACCTTGAAACGATAACCTTTTACGCCGCATGGGGAAAATCATTCACCAGCTACTTTATTCAAAGACCAAATTACTCTTTATTGAAAATGTGTACCTACGAATTAATAACAGAATGATTTATATAAGACGTAAACAAATCCTGCATGAATCCTGAAGAACACAAAGTCTCACCCAAACATCCTGGGCCTTCTGTATCGGGAATAAGTCCTCCATCACAGGAGCACATGTAAGTGCCAGGTGCATTATTGCATACACCTCCAGAGCAGATTGCTGATTTCTCTATGAAAATACCAAAAGAACATTTCTATTAAATGTGCAAGCAAAGCCAAACATCCAGGAAAATTAAATGCTTAAAACAGTACGATAAATTCTATCAAAATAGCAACTTGATGCATAATGAAACCTTGGACATTAAAATTCTAATATGAATGATGATTCAGATGTATCCGGAAATTGGCAAACCTTTAAATTTGGCGAAGAGTGCGCAGGTCAATCTAGCAACACTAGCTTACAACAATGATGATGATATGACATGGAAGAGGGCCAACCTTTGCATTCGTCAACGTCAGCGCAGGAGCGTCCGTCCAACAGGAGCATGTATCCAGTCGAGCATGAGCACGAGAAAGCTCCCGGGGTATTGATGCAAATGTCGTCGCAGCCGCCGTTGTTCACACCGCACTCGTCTATGTCTGCGAATCAACGAAAATGCTACCAAAATTATTATAATATAGTAGTATTAACTGCATGTTAATGTGAACAGTTCTGAATTTTTTTCAGGGGAGTACATTATAGTCTTGGGTTTTTCCATACAAATTGTTTTTTTCTTACACATACTTCATATTGCAAAAACTTCTTTTTATCAGAATGCACTATTTCAGTGGACTAACAAAAATTATGGGATTATGCAGTGTAATTGAAAACTATTTTGACCAATAGTTATGCCTTATTTATGCCATTAAGATGAACAGTTTACAGACTTCTAATGTTAAAATATCATTTGGCATCTTTTTAATAAAGCACGACATATGAACAACCTATTTTGAGTTTACATACCTATACTTTTTGCATATACTTCGCTATTACTGTTGACAAAATAATTTATAAGTAACATTTTTATATAAGTTATTCTTTACCATGTATTAGCCTTCACATTATTTAAGGACATTTTTTATATTGCTTGTATGTGACCAAAGCGGACTCAGTCTTGTAAGTGTCGTGTTTAAATAAATCATGGCTATACCCATCAGACATTCTCTCACCTACCACTATATGTATGTATACATACATACATACATACACACATACACACACACTTACATGTGGGGGGTTACACCACTTTGCCTCCCTGTACACACATGTAAATCCAAACATTTAAGAAAAAAAAAAAAAGTGTCCCATGTATAATGTTAGAATTAAGCTTCTATATTTACCTTCACAGTGGGATTTCTGGCCTGTCTGTTGGTAGCCATCATTACACATGCACTGATAAGTTCCCATCATATTTTCACAGACGCCATTCGAACAAATCCCAGAAGTTCTAGAGCACTCGTCTATGTCTTTGCAATAACGCTGATCGGGCGCAAGCTCATGGCCAGGTGGACACTCGCATCTGCAGAGCAAAAGATGGCGGTCTTAGCTTTGTACAAAAAAAAAAAAAAATGGGGGACGATGCCCCTTTAAGATACATTCTGAAGTCTGGAAAAAAGACATCCCACTTGCTGGCAAAATACCACAATCTTCAATGCTAGATGCACTTTCCACAACAAAATATCTCACCTGAAACTTCCAGGGGTATTGATACAGCGTCCTCCTCGGCACAAACCAGGGATTCTCTCGCATTCATTAATATCTGCAAGAAATATATTGATGTGGTAGCATACTCTGTTACAAGGCATTTGAACTCTGGCACGAATTACCAGACTGCCATCCAAATATCGAAAAAGTATGATTATGCAAAATATGTGTTGCATTTTTGGATGAAAAATCAACTTGCATAAACTACGGTGTGAGTGTATAAGAAGGCCACGCAACATCCATATTGGAAACAGTTCACATTATGGTAAAATTCTTCTTTTACGCCATCTCTACACTAACAAAATTTTATCTGAGTCATGTTTAGTCTTTGATCAACCTAATTATCATACATTTCAGGTCCCTCAATCTACAGTTTTACTTTACGGAACAATGAAGACAATAGTTAAGAAATAATTCAACAGTGCATTAACTAAGTTTAAGTTACAATGAATCCTCAAAGTCTTATTTTCAAAACTGAGAAACAGAGAAGCTTGAACAATATTAAAATGAACTTATACAACACAGCTTATATGAGGAACGGTTAGAGCTATACAATAAAATAAACATGAATCCTCCCCATAAGGTGAGATGAAGTGCATCAATGAGGTGAAGGTGTAAGAGACAGTTAGAAGATGTAATCGTACTTCCCCCTTCTATATTTCATCTTCAGTTGGAATTATTACATCGTATTTATTGCCAAAAATCCCACCCAGAATTCCACTTTATCTTCCAACTCATGCATACAGCAAACTTCTCATATTTCGTGGCACTTTTCCTACCACCGGCTCTTTGCTTGAGGGCCTAAGCATGAAATCAATGCATGCGATATGCAAGAGAAAATCACAACTGAAATGTTTCCTTGGATGTGAGTCAGACAAAGTTGCACCATAGGACTATTCTGTGACACTGTTCACAAGTGGCCCGAAGTCTTATTCGCAGGTGGGTAATCATCTCCTCCCATATTACATCAAGTTATGAATAGGAGATTGGCAACTCACAGGTAATATTCAAATTATAATTATTATTATTAATATTATTATTCAGAACATGAAACCTATTCATATGGAACAAGCCCACAGAGGCCACTGACTTGAAACTCAAGCTTCCAAGGAACATAGTATTCATTAGGAAGAAGTAAGAGGAGGCAAAGGAAAATACTGAAGGAAGAGTGAGGGCCTTTTTGTCACAAGTTCACCTCAGAAAGGTATACATTAACATTGAGGGAAGTACTGCAATGTGTAACAGAGAAATTCTTCACACAGGTATATGTACTTTGCATTCTTTTTCCAACATTCTAGCACAGGGAAGAGTGGAAATGTACCCCTGCAATATCGTACACAGATTATAAAAAATACAGGTCTGAATCTAGGCAGGAATTCATTTGGGACTATATAGTACTTGTTACAAGACCTAATAATCTAATTCTTTATGAGACATCAATTAAAATATTTCGAGTACCACCTTAGACTTGACTTTCTTGTTACAGTACCTCTAATTCAACACTAAAGACTGCATGAAAATTAACGTCTACTGAAACAGTGTTCCCACAGCCCACCTAAATATACAATACACTCAGCAAGAAATGGAAAACCTATTAATAAAATACCACCAGTCCTTTTTATATTTGTCTCATGACCTATCAATATCACTCTAAAAGTCTCTTATATATCATAGCTTTCCAAATTATATGAACCTCAGTACAGTAGAGTAATAACTTCCTACTATTGCAAACCCTCATAAATATCCAACTATTGCAGTATCACTATTATCAAATAATCGTCAAGATTAAAATAAAAATCAACCAAGTTGAAAATAGTGTTCTATACCGTAGCTCACCCATGCAAACTTGCATCATCATGGTAGATTCAAAGCCCTCGTCACAATCGCAGATGAAATTTCCAGCAGTGTTCTGACAAGTTCCATTGCCACAAACTCCCCGCATGATGCTGCACTCGTCAATATCTGTCGATGAAGAGAGCAAAAAACATAATTATAAATAATCAATCCTTCAAATTCAACGTGGTTCATTACAGCATCGACAACAAATCAAGTTTGACAAGGGTGTTAATGCTGTCACAAGATAATTATTTCAAAAACATAATCTTCAAAACAGACCTGTGCACTTGATCCCGTCTTCATCTAGAGCATATCCCTGGTTGCAACGGCAAGAGAACGACCCGATTGAATTTCGACACCGACCGTTGTCGCACATGTCGGGGTACATGGTGCACTCATTGACGTCCTTTCTTCCATCATAGCCATAACTCTTTGGGCACAGCTCATCAAATATCTCTGTGCCTGGCCGTGGACATGGTTCACATGCGTCCCCCCAAGCTTTTCCTACAGTGCAGCAGCAAGTTGACTTTCTAAACAGGCCCTGGAAGTTGGACATAATAAGCTAAGTTCAAGATGACCAAGACAACAGTTCTTTCCCTTTGAATAACAGGAGAGCTTTACTATACACATTATGGCAACCAAAGTTCTTATAAGCATGTTCAAACATATCAGTTCTACAGAGATCTACCCATTTGTTCTTGCCATACTGCCCTTCACTTCCCCATGAAACATTGTTATAGGACTAGAAAAAAATCAGATTTTTTCCTTTTAAAAGCATACATACAATAATGCTGTAGCATAAAGACCACATGCAAAAAATCTTTCATGTACTTTGCACAAGCAAAGTTTTCTATAGGACAAATTCTCCGTTGTACTACAATGAAATTCTGTAATTTACAATACCTCAAGCTCCTTCGTGCAAATTCCATTTCTGTAGCCTAGGAAGCAAGTTTCTTTTCGAAGGTCCAAGCACTTGGTCTTTGTCTCATCTAACGTCAAGCCAGGTGGACAGTTGCATGTGAAGGAGCCCTCTGTGTTGACACACTCACCTCCTCCTTGGCATATAGTAGGATTCAACTGACATTCATCAATATCTAAGCATTTCTTTCCATCAACCTGCAAGACCAAATATAGAGATATATAACCAATGGAATAAGAAGAAACTATTTTCAACTCCAAGCACTATTACATGTCAACTTCACAGGTAGGGCATCTCTTCCACTACTCTGAAAAGACAGAAATCTGTGCGGCACATGGACACGAGTAAAAATAGCTTTCACGAACAGGTAAATCAGTACACACCAGCACAAACCTTAGCAAACCCAATGGGGCAATCACAATCTGCGGGATTACAGATCTCGCAGGGAGAACCCCAGGCTTTTCCGATGGTGCAACAGCACTCAGATTTCAGGGTAAGTTTCGGGAGGTTATTTTCGCAGCGGCCGTCCTTAACTTTTGTCCAGCACGACCCTCGGCGATTGTCTGGGAATTACACGCGAAATACAGTACGTATACATAACGTTTTATTCATGTACAAATGACCGGACAGTGTAAATTTAAAGATGCACAATAAATGATCAATGCACAGTCATGTAGATAACAACCAAAACAAAACAGTAAAACACAGCTTTGCCAGTTCATGCACACTCAAATCATCTGTTAAAACCACGCATGCTTTACTGATGACGTATCTCATTTTGCAAGCATAAATGCATCTTACCAATGCAGTACCTGCCGGTTGAGTCGAGGATGGTCCCTTCGTCACACTCGCACCTGTAGGAGCCGATGACATTGATGCATGTGCCTCCAACACATGCATCCTCCCCAAGCTCTGTACACTCATCCACATCCTCACACACGTGAGTGTTTGTGTTCAACTGTGTGCCTGCAGGACATATGCACTGATAGCTCCCTGGTGTATTGCGGCACTGAAAAGAAAGCATTTGGGTTATTTTCATGATCATACTTCCATCGTAATCCTATTAACTCTTGATGACTGTCATGTCAGAAAAGTGGTAGGTATGGGAACAGCTTGAGAAAGGCTAGTAGGAAGGTGGAGACATCCAGGATAAAGTGCACAAATGACGTCGCTCGCCAAACTGGGCATTCTGGCTGAAAGAACTCAAGTCAGAAAAGAGAGAAGGAAATCTCATCACACACCTAACTTAGGAAAGAGAAAGTCTGACCTACAAACATCATTTTCAACAGGAGGCCCCCTCTCAGTAACTTCACAACACTGGACAAAATCACAAGACCCATGCACAAGGACAGATGTATTAACCCTCTGATGAGAGTTGACCCACCAGAACAAGACGAATGAGTGGCACTTCAATGTAATCAATACAGAAACACATTCCAGAGTTCTGCAATGAGTTTTATTTGCATGCAGTCAAAACTCAGGATTTTCTCATTACAAGACCTACGTCCTTTCTTACTTTATAAATGCTTGAAAACAAATTTGGATAAACGGTATATCAAAAATGGTCCTTTATATTCTGCAGAATCACTCTTGAATAATAATTTCCATTGCACTAACCGAATGTAGTATCTTCTTTCAAGGCACAATTACAGATTAGATGCAGCCTCTACGCCGTAAGTGACACTAATTTACAAAGGCAGTTCAACAAAGCAGAGAATTTCAAACTTACTTGTCCACCATCACACAAAAGATTATCGATAGCACATTCGTTAATGTCATTACACTGTCGACCACTGTCGTCAACCATATAGCCTGGGTTGCAAATACACCGGTAGCCACCTTCAAGGTTTTCACAAGCTCCGTTGCGACATATGGTTGGATTCATCGCACATTCGTTTATATCTGTAAAAATGAACAAATTTTAAACTCGGGGCACATACTAACGGTACTCTGTACCGAAAATATTTGCCGAGCTCCAAATTTCATTTAAACCTTAAAAAAATTCAATGGATATCCCCTTACCATCTCCTTCATAGGTGATACCATATCCATGTGGACAGAGAGAGAGGAATTCCTGTGTCCCTGGTTGTGGACACGCTTGACAAGGTGTTCCCCAACCCATGGGTTGTCCTAAGACAACTGTGCAGCAACAGCAAGCAGATTTCGTTGTGGGCATTGTAGACGGATTCGAGCACTGTCCGTCTCGATAGACAGCATAACAGAAGTCCAGTTTAGTATCTGGAAGAAACAACACACTGTGGTTACAGTACACACTATAGCGCACATATAAACATGTCAATACAATGAAACTTATATTATCCTACTTCCATCAATCTGCCACATGAAGTGTTGATGATGTTTTAATATTTACTAAACAGTATTGTGACAATATGTACAGATTTTCATTTACAGGTTGCTCATGATCAACAAGGGACAGGCCTTTGCACATCCTACAAACTGAATATTATACGTATATACAGTACATACATCTATCTAATTGTACAAAAGTACAAACCACTGCCTTCCACAGCCTTATGCTTTGCCAAGCAGTTACCCATTGACAGAGAGGGAGATTTCCCACCACCTAGTGAAGTGGAACTGCTTTTTTCTTTTCATTTCTAGAAAAAGTATGCTTAACGTCACACTTTAAATCAATGTACAGTATACAGCTAGGCAATTTTTGAGGCGTACAAACCACCCCATCCACCACATACTTATACCATCATGGGCTGGTCAGTAGAAGATGTACTGATAGCATAAGGCCTGCCTAAACTACAACCAACAACAAGTATCCTTTAACTTACCAAGGCAGGTAAGGCCGTTTGCACCTAGAGTAAATCCTGGTGGGCACTCGCATCGAAAACTGCCATCGCTGTTGATGCAACGCCCATTCTTGCAAGGATTTGACAGACATTCGTTGAGATCTAAAAGGAAATGAAAATACGGTCTCTCAACATGTAAATATATAATCCAGCTTATGACATTAGAGAGCCTCTCATTATGAGTGTAAACTGAATAAATTTTAAGACACTCATCATCATAATTATATTATTATTATTATTATTATTATTATCATTATATAAAATTATTCAGAAAATGAAGCCTATTCATATGGAACAAGCCAACAGGGGCCAATGACTTGAAATTCAAGCTTCCAAAGAATATTAGCGTTCATGTTGTTGGGAGAGAAAACAAGAGATAAAGTAATAAATTTACAGATAACTAGATAAAAATAAAAATAAACTATTAAAATACAAGGTAATAGACAAAAATTTCCTCTGACCGACTATACACTTACCGACACATGTTTTACCACTTGGAGAGAGTGTGTAACCGGGCTGGCAAACGCACTTGAAAGAGCCATCCATGTTGACACATTTACCGTGGTCGCACATGCCGGTTTCTGCGCATTCATCTACATCAGTGCAGAAGCTGCCGTCAGTAGCATGGGTGTAACCATCATCACAAACGCATCGGTAGCTGCCATCTAAGTTCTCACATCGACCAGACAAACAGATCCTGGGGTTTTCTGCACATTCGTCAATGTCTGAAAGTAAAAGATAATAGTATAATGCAGACAGTCCTCATGCATTAAGATGTAGAGCTGATGCACTGTAAGCACAATAACGCTTCTCCCTACGTATATACTGCATGCATATGTCACAAATGACTTCAGGTGTGAATTACAAAACACTGCTTTCTGAAACTCTCACCAATGCATGCAAAGCCAGATGGAGAAAGGACAAAGCCAGAGTTGCAAGCACATTTGAAAGACCCATCCATGTTGGTGCAAACCCCATTGGCACACATTCCTGTTTCACTGCACTCATCGTGATCTGAAAAACAAAAGATGACCAATCAATGCATGGAGAACCAATGAAGCATAATATTTTTAATACCACTTTACAGTGAAATTCTACTGATTTCCCTTTCTTTCTCAGCCAATAGAGTATACAGAATTTCTATTCCCAAATAAGGTCATCTAACTGATAAAGACTGCAGAAGGGTACTAATTTTGTTAGCAAATGAAAATGATTCATTTGTAAAGAAAATGGAGTTCAATAAACTACTGCATTACAATAATGATGAGGCCTAACATGTTATCTGCATCATGGTAGTACCTGGCAGGAAACATACCTATGCAATTCTTTCCATCCGAAGACAAATCAAATCCAGGAGGACAGCGACAAGTAAAACTTCCCTGGGTGTTGAAACACTGCCCACCTCTACACGCTCCCTGTCGACATTCATCCACATCTGTAAAATGTAGAAGAAAGATATCAGATCACAATTGCTCGGTGAACAGCAAACCTCTGCCAGTCTATACAATACATACCACAATAATGATGGAGAAGGTTTCATAGCAACAACCCAAATCTCAATTAACATCCATTGGAAGGGGTGAATATTTCACAAAGGTTAGTGGAAAAAAAAAAACTGTCCATCTGATACACAGACATATTGTTAACAGACAGACATAAATTTACTATGTGCAGACATCCAGATATTAACTCCCTCCTACTTCGTAGGCCTGAGTAATGGCAATCACTTCTCAAAAAGTTCTCTCACAAGTTCTGATGAACATGAAATGAAACAACCATATGACAGGTATGTCTGATGTCAAATACAGTTAACATAAATCAAAGAAACACAAAAAATATCGAGACAGTATTGGGAGGTTGGTACAATACACTCGAGGAGAAATTATTGGCACCATGTCCAGTCTCTAGGAAACAATTTTTCAGAATTACAGGTACGCGCAAATTCTTCATAGAGTGGATACAATTGCTCATGTACTTTCCCCTCTGCACAGACAAAATCTACTGTATTTCCCATCATCAAATACACTATTTTTCTTTCTGAAGCCAGTTCTGGAAATTTACTGTGCATCCTAGGGGCTGAAAGTTATGTTTTGCATGCCTATCCTAACCTGAGGGAAGGATTATCTGTGCTAGTAACAGGACTCCCATACAGTATATAGCTCCTGAATGAAGTGCATTAATTAGACATATAAAATAATAAACAAAAGTATCCCCCAAAAAAAAACAAATATGCATAGTCACAAAGATCCAGTCTCATATTGGATGGCCACAGCAGGCAAGTATTAACTAGAATAATGTACATCTCTCCTCAGTACCACAATCGAGCACTTTCAAAATGATACTTTATAGGCTAACAGGTAGGGACTATAAGCCTCTCGTCCCATCCATTTACATTTCAAGACGTACACGATGTGAAAAACCAGCCCTTATTATTTGTCAATATCTATTGAAAGTGTATTACAGCACTTTTAAAGAGATTGTTGCAGCACACTACTTTTAAAGAGATTGTACAGTACTGTACTTTTAAAGAGACTGCACTTTACATTACTTTTAAAGAGATTGTTGCAGCACACTACTTTTAAAGAGATTGTACAGTACTGTACTTTTAAAGAGACTGCACTTTCCATTACTTTTCAAGAGACTGTACAGCACAGTACAGTACTTTTAAGGAGACTGCACATTACAGTGTACTTCTGAAGGGACTGTGCAGTGCAGTACTTTTAAAGAGATTGCACATTACAGTGTACTTCTGAAGGGATTGTGCAGTGCAGTACTTTTAAAGAGATTGCACATTACAGTACTTGTAAAGAGAATTTAGCATTATAAACTAAGTAACATGCATATCAACATTTACCTCTGCATCTATCTGTTGGGTGAAGATTGGAATACCCTTCGTAACACTGGCAGGCGTAACCGTCACTCGTGTCCACGCAGCGGCCCCCTTCACCGCAGACCCCGGGGTTGAAGACGCATTCATCAACGGGCGGGTGTAACTTTCCTACCTTCTCACACATTTGGTCGTATAACTCTGCAGACATAATGCAAAAACATCAAGTTAAATTGCTCCAATAAATGTTAATTTACCATATTATTATCCAGAAACGTATCATTGCTCAAAGGATAAACCTCCATTCACATGGAGCAGGCCTACCGGAGCCACTGACTCAAAATTCAAGCTTCCAAAGAATATGGTGTTCATTTGAAAGAAGTTACAGGAGATATGAAATACGGAAAGAAGCTATCAGTTATTAGAAAAGAAAAACGATAATTTAATAAAGTAATAAATGTACAGTATAGTTAAAAATATAAATGAGCAAAATACAGGTTGAACTGTTTTAGGGTAAATACAGATAAATATCAGGTAAGGTTAGGTTCTGGTCTCCTATGGCATAAGACATTAAGGGACCTCACATCCAAAGCATCTTCTCAAAAACTGTCTAAGGAACTGAGTGGTTTGGCTGCCTGAAAGCTAGCCAATACTTACTTGTGCCAGAGATATAAAAAAGTGTGTGCTATGGTAGACTATATGCTTTAGCCCAATCATAAAGAGAACAATCTCAGAATCCTATTTTGACATAGCAGAGAAGGAAAAATATGAAAGTGAGGTCTGTCGTATATCCAGTGTTATAAAATGCATCAAGAACAAGTTAGACCATTCAGCTAGTCACAGAAGGGTCCCACACCTCTCTGGTGATAGTGTTGTCATCCTACATCAACCTACAAAAATGTCGCTGACCTACGCAAATGTCATTAGAAGCACAAATATATTTGAAAAATGTACTTGGACTGAATAATGTACAGTATTTTGTGCATATAAATGTCAACGTAACTTACAACTTTTATCTTATACACTTTTTTCACCCACCAATTGAATCATTAAATCACCTCACATAAATCTCACTCCTGATAACTGACAAAGAATAGTAAGGAGCACCTGACAACCCCTAAGCAACTGATAAAGTGAGGTACCCATAAACACCTACCTTCTCCAGGCATAGGACAAGGGACACAGTCATTCCTTCCTTCACCCCATGCTTTGCCCATGTTCTTGCCACAGCAACAAGCATGGCGCGTCAACGATATCTGCAGCGGCTTACGACAACGTCCGTTGGCTGCTATTTCCGTGTAGCAAAATCCCTGGCGTGCATCTGTACGAAAAGGATACAGAATGAAAAATAGAGTAAAATCATGTCGAACAATAAAACTACAAGTCCTGTACTAATTTAATCCACAGGCAGAAACATCAGCTTAGAGTGTCCTGATTTTAAAACTCCTACAAGGTTTCTGAATCCAAAATTACAACCATAAACAAAATATGACTGTGAAACTTGAATCAGTTATTGATGTTTACAAGTCGTTCAGTGAATCCTAAGTTACGAAAAACATATCTTCAATTCATCATGAATTACCAAGTCAATCTATGTGTCACTCTGAGGAATTTAATGAACAGTAGCAACAAGATGAGCAGGGTTTACCTATGCAAAGTTTCCGATCCTGAGAAGGAATAAATCCTGAGTCGCAGGTGCAGTAGTAGCTGCCATCTGTGTTGACACATCGCCCATTCTGGCAAACGTTATCCTCCGCACATTCGTCTCGGTCTTCGCAGGCATTAGTGTCAGGGTTCCTGGACTGTCCCTCAGGGCATTCACATGTGAAAGAGCCAATGCTGTTGACACAGACACCTCCTTCACAAAGTCCTGGTATGGCTTCACATTCGTCAATGTCTGCGCGAGGACAAAAAGATGCCGTTTAATTTTGCTGATTAAATAAAAGGAAAAATGTCTCTACATACAATTACACACAGAATAAAAGACACAGTATATTTCAAGTATTACACAGCATCAAACAAAACACAATAAGATTCTAACCCACCTACGCACTGCCCACTGTGGATGTTCTTGAGGTACCCTTTATCACAGTCAAGTCTGGTAGGGCAATGTTCGCACGGATGACCCCAAGCCCTTCCGATGGTTGCGCAACACAACTGCTTCGTACATACAACTCCAGGCAACTGTCCTTGGCACATGTCATGCTGAACTTTTGTGAAGCACGGGCCTGTTCGGTAATCTGTTACAACAAAGAAAATTCTTCTTGAAATGGATTAATCAGCTGCAAAGAAATAGCAACTTGAACATCCTATAATCTCTTGAGACTTTTACTTACCTAGAATTAACTTCATAAGGTGTACACAACTGTCTCTAAAAGAGCTCATGACATTAAGTTTATCAACGGGAGGAGTATCAACTGAAACTGCCTTGTAATCAACATACTAAAATATCTATGAAACATTTGTATTCTATAACAATTACTTCAAACAGCAAGTTCTCTTATCGACAAGAAAAATCTGTTAGTTGCCCTCAACGACATTTAAATTTGCCCTAAAAAAAGATTCATATATCATGGTTTGTCAATTTACTAAACTTCTGAAACGCACTAATCCATTTCTCTCTACAACTGACCCTGTACGACAGCACCTCCCCCTCCTGGAACCATCGGTAGATGGTGGTGGGGCTTGGGACCCACAGCTGCCCAGTTACGAGGTAAATAAAAACGACATATCATTTTGTGAAAGCATTCGCTAGAAGCATGCAGGTATACTGTACACAATAAAAAAAGGAGCATCATACGCAAAACAAATGAAGAGCTTACAATAAGCAGAGCGACCTGCAGGGGATTGGTGCAAGAAGTAAAGATACACAGGGTTAGTTCCAGAAGCAATGTCACAAGGTACGATGAATCATTTTGTGAAAGCATTCCCTAGAAGCATGCAGGTATATAGTATACAATTAAAAGAAAAAGAGCTTAATATATGAAACAACTGAAGCGCTTACACTAAACAGAGTAATGATAAACAGTGTAAGTTTGAGAAACAATGTCATCTCTTTTTCCATTAAGAGAAGAGGAAAGAAGCATGTTTGGTAAGTGTACATTTTTTTTAGCAGTTTTCTGTCCAGCAAAATGTTTGAAAGATGAAAGATCACTACTACTTGTTCTGTGATCGCTCCTGACACCTATACTGTGATAACGTGATCTTCAAAACTGCTAGTCCATCTAAAGCCTTGCATTTCCTGATTCCTTTTCTGTTCTCAGACTCTCAACAGACAGAGAGAAAAATATAGAAGAACAGGACACTACAGCTTTTTCTCCGATGAAAAGAGAAAACTTTTACCATGATGGGTTTCCATCTGATCAACTATTACTCTATCTTCCAATGTTCAGATCATAGAGGTAAACATGAGAAATTATAAAAACTGCAAGCTACAACGTAAATGTCCGAGATCTTTGAAAACTTTTTCTATTTTGTATAAAGTGCAGAAACGTTACAAAGGGGAATGTACACCAACTGGTGCACGTACATCTCAATCTTGTTTACAGGAGAGGTGGTAAATAAAAAAGTTCAATGCTAATAGGCAACAAAACAAAAACACTTGAAGTACACTGGAAATGAAGATACTGTAAAGTAAAACATGTCTTTCAATACCTTCTTTGTTTAAGAACACTGCCACTTCAAGTTAAACTAATATACAGTACCTTAGCAGCTTTCTTTAAGTTAATCCTAACACATCGCTAATCATATTTAGCTTGAAATGTCTCAGACAAAGCATGTGGTTCACGAAAAGTTAAATATAATTCAGAGTGAATTGGCATAACCTGACTTCTAACTGTTCTTCCCCTGTAATAGGAGTTTCAATTTAGTCTCAAACAAGATAAACTGCTACAAAATATTCAACCTGATTGCCAAGTTCCCAGTTTCCATGGACAGAACAAGGTATTGTAGTAACCAAATTAATCATTTTGCAAATACAAAGATATGATACAAAAACAATGACAGAAATTACAGTAGATTAAGGCATGGAAATATGTTAATGATGAGACATACACTACAGAAAATATAACTGTTCAATACGGTAACCTTTTCATGTTCTACCTTATACTGTAAATTAATCAGATAATAATTTTATTGGCAATGCTTGGGCTGAATGTTATAAGAAAAGTAGTTCTGACATTCTCTACAAAATACGAATATGGTTTGGATTATTGTTCATGATGGCAAATTAATTTTTTATTTATGGTGATACCCACAACATTAAACATACGGATGAATATACTGTATAGCACATGAAGGAATCAAGATATTATGAACAGAACAGAGGCATCAAAATGTTGCCATCGGCGGGGAGAGACAGGACTGGAGAAGCTGAAAGAGCTTAGTCGTTGAATATGCTACTTTGAAAGCCTTTGAAAAATCACAATTTTTTAGACTAAATTGTATTTTTCCTAACTATACAAACCTGAGGTCCTTTGCATTAGGAATTACTTACAGCGGCACTGGAAGTAATTCCTAATGTGAAGGACCGATGGTTTGTATACAGCGTAGGAACATCAGACTTATTGTAGCTCGATTACTAATACATCTGATTTCTCGTTTCTTCCAAAAGAAACTTCAAATCCGAATTTACACTACTTGTATTTGTATGTGTGCCGTACATCAAGCTTCTACCAGTCACCCACAAAATTAATTTTCACCTGAAAAGGTTCCTGTAAAAGGTGTTAACTGCGGTTAGTAAATAATTCCAACAGAATAAGCCTGATAGTGAAAACATTCAAACTGTAGTGCTGAACATGAGAGAGCCGATTTCTGAAAATCTTGAAATTCAAGTAATCTACCTGTATATTACAGGAAATATTTTTGAAAATGTACCATACGTTTATTGATAACTAAATAGCATTCCGCATGGGGGAAATTAACATACCCGTCAAGCACCTATGATTATTATGGCTGCTCAAAAACATAAGATGCATTTCCAATTTTACGACAGCAAGAAATTTTTTCTCATAATGCTGGTTCATTTGTCCGAGATGCAAGCATACAATTCACTAATACTGAAGAAACTAGAATTTTCATTCTTTTCATAATTATACTCCACTTCCCGGTTAGTTACTACGTAGCTATAGATACTCAACACCCCCGTTCTTTACGCAATCTGGGTCACCTCTGATGATACTCTTACAAGCTTTAAACTGGATAGTGACAATGAGTTGTAACCCACATCCTAAATCTAGTGATAATGAGTTGTAACCCATATCCTAAATCTAGGGCCGTGCCGTGGCATCTCTAGTCTGGACTTCCAAAATCTTGAGTTCCCTTGCTTGAAGGCAAAATGTCCTTTTTCATCCATAATTATTTTCACTACTTCCCCCAAATTTTTTGTTGGGTACAAAACTTCATCACTTCATTACATATGGGCATTTTTATTCCATTGACGCTTTTCAGCCTGCCTTCTGCAATTGTTATGAAATATGACATTAATTCCTGTAATCGACAATATTCAACAAACCCCGTTCTCAGAAAATTGTCTTCTATTAGTTGGGATAAGTAAACATTACTAGAAGCACCTTCCTTTCATCATCATGGACAGAATACAAGGAATCTTACATATACCAACGTATGAAATTACGCCACTTCCATCAGTGACATATCCACACTTTCTCCAAACCCTTAAGGTGACACAGAATTTTCAGAAATCAGCCTCACGTACTGCACATACAGTGCCACTGTACTGTCTTTGTTAATAGTCTACAAATGTTATGCACTACAGGTCTAGGTATGTGTAAAAGGACTGACCAGCCTCGCAGCGCCTCCCAGTGAATCCATACACACATGCGCACCGGTCGGGTCCGACACAGCGCCCTCCATTCAGGCAGGGTTGTTGGCAAACGGCTGAAACAGAGACGACATATTAAGTACACTCGACAAATCACCAAGTATTAGTTCATTACTGTGAGGAACAAGATTTAAAATTTTGATTACTCCTGGTTCATTCCTGTAACTATCCTTTTAAAATTATGCTATTTTTCTTATTGCATATTTCATTCCACTACTAGTTCAATACCAACCATAAAATAACAAACGCCTTTCACTTACGTTCTGCACAATGCTCCCCAGTGAATCCTGGGCGACATATACATCGATTTCCTTGGCAGGTTCCGCCGTTGACGCAGGTTGTGGTGCAGCCAAATCCACCCCCTTTGACAAGAAGATAGCATTAGACCAAGACAAACATTTCTGGCTACCAGTAATGAACCATACAAGCATCGCTGATCGTCATTTGTATCTGCTGTTGCTTAAACCACCTATAGCCACTTGAAATGGGTACTTACTATACATCACCTACAGTGTCATGTTCTGCCTGAGTTGGGGGGAGGGCTTTAACCCCCACCAGACCCTCCAAATGGCATAGAATGCAAGCACAAAGAGGCAACACAAGTCTAATTCACATGAATAGTGACTGGTCATCCTGTATGGTTGAATACAGATAGCCACTTTGAGAAATACACTATGTAGCAGTTTATAATAACACAAGGGTATGAAAATAATTAGGCAAAAAAAAAAAAGGGAAAATACAACATGGGCTTACCACCTCCTCCGATGCCTCCGCCAGCTCCACCTCCACCAATGCCTCCTCCGCCGATACCTCCTCCTCCACCAATACCACCTCCACCACCGATACCACCACCACTTATTCCTCCTCCACCAATGCCACCTCCATTGATGCCACCACCACCGATGCCACCACCACCAATGCCACCACCTCCTCCAATCCCACCAGTGCCTCCAATGCCCCCTCCTCCTCCAATACCACCTCCTCCACCAATGCCTCCTCCTCCAATACCTCCACCACCACCACCAATGCCTCCTCCTCCAATACCTCCACCTCCATTGATGCCTCCTCCTCCAATACCTCCTCCACCACCAATGCCTCCTCCACCACCGATACCTCCACCACCACCAATGCCTCCTCCCCCAGTGATACCTCCACCACCGCCAATGCCTCCTCCACCAATGCCACCAGCTCCTCCCCCACCAATGCCTCCACCGGTTATGTCACCATCTCCATCTCCTCTACCAAAGCCATTCCTCCCTCCACAAATGTGGGAGATGAAGCCGCCCACACACATGCACAGGTTCGGACGGATGCATCTTCCCCCTCGGCCGCAGTCACGGACACACACGGCTGAAACAAGAGCGAATGATACATTAGGCAACGATACACACGCCAAAAGATGCATTATGATAAGCTACGGTACATTAGGCAAATGATACATGAGAATATGACACATTAGACTATGATATCTTAGGCAAATGACACACCAGGCTTTGGGAATATCCCTTAACAAATCAAACAGCTGCTGAGAGATGTGCCTGTCCAAAGACCACATAACAGAATGAGATGGTCTGGACATGGGATGAGAAAAGGAGAGAAACAGTAAAAAAAAAAAAAGTTAATTAAATAAAACTGGATGAAATGAAGGTGGCAGCTTGAAGGCCAAAAGCTGGCCCCCACAAATCATGAAGGGCATAGATGAAGACCTAGAAGTTCCTCATGAAAAACCTAACGTGAAATCCCAAAATGGATCTGTAAGGTTATTTACACTTCTGAGGGCATGTTATGAGGAAACCTCTTTACACAACTGAGCACTCAGATTAACGAGAAAACAGACTGTTAGAGACTGGGAAATCTGATTACAATATTGTTCTTCTGAACCTTCAAGCAAAGCAAATTACCTTGGTTATGGGGAATATTTTAATAAACGATACATACACAACCACACACACATACATTTATATATATATATATATATATATATATATATATATACATATACATATACATATATATATATATAATATATATATATAAATTATATATATATATATACACATATAAATGCTACAAAGAAGGTAACACAGCACATAATTTACCATGAAAAAATACCAAATATTGGCAGCATTATACATACCATGAGAAGAAAATGTCAGTCAGAGAGAGAGAGAGAGAGAGAGAGAGAGAGAGAGAGAGAGAGAATTAAATAACAGGTTTTCCAATGTTGGCATCACATTTTACCTGGGAAAATGTCTGGTTGAACAATAAAAATCTCTAAAATAATTTTATTACTTTTTAAAATATTCACTTCTAACTGAATCCCCTCTGTTTTCAAAATACAATATTAATTTACAAATAAAACCGAAATTATGGAGAAACAAGAAACGGGGAAGGCTAATTTCTACAATTCAGACAATTCAAACAATTTCAAATTTGTATTCTCTTTTGCTCATTCATTCTTGATCATCTAGTTTTACTAACGCAATGACAGTTGTACCGTGTAAAGATATTTCATTTAAATGATTCAGCATACTTATTACACTTACTTTCCATGATAATAACAGAAATGAACCCATACTAATATAACTTTCCTACCATACCACAGCCTACCCTAACCTCGCCTAATTGCATAACAATGACAGCAACCTAGGTCATGTCAGGTAGGTTATGTCTACATAATATACCACTTCAACCATCACTAATTAATAAGTGAACAAATTCAAAACTACATAATGTAAGTCTCTCTCTCTCTCTCTCTCTCATCATTATGACATAAATGAATGCATTAGCTGTGGAAACAAAATACAGTAGGACTAAGCTATGCAAACCTGGGCACATAAAATTTTCTGAGGAAAATCATAAAACAATACTATGGATTGATTTCTCTAAATGGAAAACACCATGTTTCTCAATGTAATACACTAAACTGAGTAGCTGGATTTGAAAAAAAATATTATCTTACCACATATTACATTCATAAAATCCCTTGTCTTACTAAACCACTACCTAACCGCATTATCGATGTGAATATTCCGTTAATAAATGGATTAGTAATGTTTTGCTATCAAACTCTTACGCTCCAGGGAACACATAAGTATACAGATTTCTGATCGTTTGTAACTGGTTTTTCTTAAGGCTTGCTTTTTCTTATGATAAATGAAAAAAGATATATGGTAACTAACATACTATCACATGCCCGATGTGTTTAAAAACCTGGACTTTCTCTACTAACAAATTGAGGAAAAAAAACACACACTTACAGGCTAGAATACAGGTAGTTTCACCTCTACTAAATAAAATGTCGTGGTCAAGTTTATTAAATTGAATATAAAATTTTGGCCACAGGCCAAACACTGGGGCCTATGAGGTCATTTAACGCTGCAAATAACGTTGAAACAATTGTAAAGAGACGGTAGGGAGAAAGATGGAAGAAAGAATACGAGAGAAGGTACAGAAAAAGGAACGAAAGGGGTTGCCCTCGGGGATTTTTATAAGTTGTCCCCAAGAACACAGATGTGAACAGCGGGATATTCCATATGAAATTGGGGTTATTTTTACAATATAAAAAGGTCAATGAATGGATGGAACAGTTATTCAACAAAGCTATACACTACCACAAATGATGAAGAAGAGTTGGCTGACTGTATGCCTATAGAGGGTCTAAAAATATATAAACCAAGATTAAAGCGAGTGAAATAAATGCAGGCCAATAAAAAGCATTTCAAAATAAATTTTAATGATCATAATATTATATCGAAACAAAGGGCAGCCAATAAGACCTTAAAAAATCAACCACATAGGCCTAGTGAAGCAGAATACTAGTCGAAGTGCAAAGGCGTAAAATAATATGAAACACGACGTTCATAATTCCATCTGGTATATTATTTCCAAGCAATGGTGAGAGAGAGAGAGAGAGAGAGAGAGAGAGAGAGAGAGAGAGAGAGAGAGAGAGAGAGAGAGAGAGAGAGAGAGAGAGAGAGAGGTTTGCCACGACGAAACACGAGCTACAAAAAAATGTGACCGGCCACCGCTGGCAACCAGACACCGCCATGACAGTACGGCATGTGTCTGTAGAAGAACATGACGTTCGTGAAATGTAATGGGATTGGAAGTCTCTCTCTCTCTCTCTCTCTCTCTCTCTCTCTCTCTCTCTCTCTCTCTCTCTCTCTCTCTCTCTCTGAAATATTGTCTTTTAAAGTAATTTTTCTTCTGTTTGTAACATAAGAATGGGATATTTGCAAATGCCACATTCAAAAACAAACAATGTGGCTGGTACTCTCTCTCTCTCTCTCTCTCTCTCTCTCTCTCTCTCTCTCTCTCTCTCTCTCTCTCTCCCCACCCCACTCAACTAACAACCAATTTGAAAAAATGTATTGGAAAAGAAAGAATTTACCAAATTTCACAGGAAATAACTTGAAAATAAGTTTCAACTGGATAAAAAATATTCCCAAACTGTTTTAAATAAAGGTACAGCTAAAAAAAACTGTATTTGAAATAGTTCAAATTATAATAAGTTCCATTTTAGTTTCAAAACACCAACCACTATTGAGAATAAATAAAATTTACTACTGTATTATTGGAAATGATTAAAAGTCTTTTAAATATTTCAAATTCCTATAAGGATTCCAAATCTATAAATGAAAACCCGTAGGAGGAGAGAGAGAGAGAGAGAGAGAGAGAGAGAGAGAGAGAGAGAGAGAGAGAGAGAGAGAGAGAGAGAGAGAGAGAGAGCAAACTATAAAACATTCTGGTCACTTACGTATGATACAGAGGTTGTTCCCCTTCTTTTGTTTCCATCCTGGACAGCAAAAACTTCGATGGCGGGAACCACAAACGTTGGGCCTGAAAGATACAAATACACTTCATTTAGTATATTTTGGTAATATATTCTACGGACTAAATATACAAACAGTCTTAAACATGAGGTATTATACCTCCAAAACCATCTAGATCATTCAGTTTACACTTTCTAGGAATGTACGACACTAGGCCGATACAAACCACAATGTTCATTTACAGGAATAAAATGGCGTTTGTAAGCGTATATCTATATACAGATGACGTTTATAGGCCTATATCTAAAAACAAATGTCGTTTGTAAGACTATATCTATATACAGATGGCGTTTATAGACCTATATCTAAACACAGTTCTACCTACATGTTCAATAAAAGGATTCCAGCCTTTAAGAGTAATGCTAATATCTGCTCTATGAGTAAAAAAAAATCTAACTGGAATTTGTAACAAGGAAACACGTCTTGGTATGAGTGGCCATGGGTTACAGAGAGACCAGAGAGGAACTTGGATTTGCAAGTGCATCTGGTGTATTTATCAATAGGCCTAGTATTCGAAAGTAGCTTAAGGGGATTCCTGAATTTGTTCTACAATGACAGGTGAATAGGAGAGCAGCTAGAATACGAACAATACTAATATCACCTACAGGAACTCTCTCTCTCTCTCTCTCTCTCCTTTCCAGAGAGGTCACAAACCAACAACGGTTGTAAGCCTTGCATGTCTAAACCTTCTACGGCACAATGGCTACTTAAATCAGCTCACTTCATCCAAGTCCCCCCCTCTCTCTCTCTCTCTCTCTCTCTCTCTCTCTCTCTCTCTCTGTGCTTTGGTTACCTCAAGAATAGCTTAAACGTGTGACTATGCTATAGCTATTATTTATAAAATAAAAATAAAGGAGTAGGCCTAGGCTGGAATTATTTTTCTATTGAAAAATATAAAAGAAAATATTTCACCAGACCGCACCAGATATTTTTTAAGGCATTCGTTGTTGTTCAAATTTAACAATTTTTGCGATTTAACCTTGTTAAAAAATTTCGGTATCTATACCTCTACATTAATCTTTTGCAAGTGACTAAGAGATTATTGAAATTTACAAGAGTATATCATAAATATAAAAGGGAGATTTCTTTCAATTTTATTTTCGCCATAGAAAACGGGATTTAACTTCATAGACTACGGTAAAAGTGCAACTTACTATGTATCCTCAAAGATAAAAAAAAAAACTTATAAAAAGTGTTAAAGGTCATTGAAATATTGCCAAACAGAAAATTCTTATAGACATGTGTCCGCCAATGCTAATATTTTGTTCTATGACGATTTTAAACATATTCAAAATATTTTCCACGCTATCAAATACGACGCAAGTTTTATAATTTTTAATATTTTTTTGTATATCTACCTATACTACAAAACTGGATAAATGGCTTGACATATTTCATTCAAATTTGGTATTATCATTGCTTCAAGTGGAAAACTGCACTGCTAAATACACACACACGCATATATCTATCTATCTATATACTATATATATAATATATATATATATATATTATATACTTATATGTGTATGAATTTATATAAGAAATACGTTATTTCTGTCTTAAGGTATAAGACTTTTCCTTCGGAAATTCTCTCTCTCTACTAGGTGAAAACTTTGATAAATAATATCTCTCTCTCTCTCTCTCTCTCTCTCTCTCTCTCTCTCTCTCTCTCTCTCTCATCTCAGGCGCCGTTGCATGATCCAAGCTCTCTTTTGACGGGAACTAATTTCCGCGTCCGTCACTGTCGTCACCGGCCTCTTATGGCATCGCCAAATTTAAAACCCGGGTTTTTTTTTTAACCAGTCACGCTCAGGAAAAGAGGTTTTGGAACCCCGGGTTATTCCAGGGTCAAGGAATTTAACCCCCTCGATGGGCAACGCTGGGGTTACTGATTTCCCAAAAAAACCTCAGACAGTTTGGAAGAGTTTTGCTTTCGCGGGGTTTGGCAAGGGCACTGGATAATAATAATAATACTAATAATAATAATAATAATAATAATAATAATAATAATAATAATAAAGTATTATTAATAATAATAGTAATAACAGGTATTAATAACAGTAATAATAACGAGAGTATTATTAATAATAATAATAATAATAATAATAATAAAAATAAAAGTATTACTATTATTATCAATAACAATGTATTATTGTTAACTGATTATTGTTATTAATCCATATAATTATTATTATAATTATATTATTACTATTATTAATCCACTCATTAACATAAACAATAAAATAATTGAGGTTCAAACTTTTAAAAAAGAAAAACAGATTTAATAAAATTATGAAAAACTTGACAAAAGAGGGAAAACAATAATGAAAACATGAGAGAGAGAGAGAGAGAGAGAGAGAGAGAGAGAGAGAGAGAGAGAGAGAGAGAGAGAGAGAGAGTAAATAATGTTGACACTAACAATAAGAGATAATCTCACACAGATGTTTACATTATTATCGCGGCATTTGGCAACTCTTCACAGTAATTATCGTGCTGCTGTCACGTCACTCATCGCCATGTGGCCAACAGCTCTGAAATTTGTTAATTTACTTTTGACAGCTCTAAGTTATAAATGACCCTATCCCTCTCCCCCTCCCCACCCCGCCTTTTTTGGACTTATGAAAATGTCGTGTTGAGTAATAATCGTGGTTCATGAATTTATTTTTATTAGGATGTCTGTAATGTGTAGTACAAAATAATTAATAGCTCTGTTATTGTGGGATGCTCTTGTGATGATGAACGATAATTGCGTTTATTTAGGTCGTACTGATGTCATCGCGACACGAAATAAATTGAGTTTTTTATAAAAACAAACTTATTTTTTAAATTTTTATAACAACAAAAGATAAAACGAATTAATATAACATTTCAGTTCGTTTTAACTTCATGGGGATGATGTTGAATTTATATAAATATGATTTTTAATGTAAGATAACTTTTTTTTAACTTACTCTGCTGTGCTCACTGAGGACTCAATGACTTCACTTTCCATCATTCCTCCGTGACTTGAAGCGTGTTCCTCTCTCTCTCTCTCTCTCTCTCTCTCTCTCTCTCTCTCTCTCTCTCTCTCTCTCTCTCTCTCTCTCTCTCTCTCTCAGACAATATTTCTAGTCTGTCCAATCTATAGACGATAACTTACTAAATATGAAAGAATTGTTGGCTACGGTGCAATAACTTCACTCCCCATCATTCCTAAGTGACTTGAAGCCGCTCTCTCTCTCTCTCTCTCTCTCTCTCTCTCTCTCTCTCTCTCTCTCTCTCTCTCTCTCTCTCTCTGTCGAAGACAATCTCCAATCCATCCAGTTAAAGCTAAAAAGCTAACAGCAGAGAATTGGCAAGGGGTCAAAATCCTCGGTATTACGGGATGTATGACCTAGACGCATAAATCTTGAGCCCACATGTTGCCGAATTATACGTCTTAGCTTTAGCGCTCGTTCGCTCTCTCCATATATGAGAAGCGGAGAAGAAGAAGAGGAGGAGGAGGATATGGAGAAGAGGGGGTGGAAGAGGAATAATAAGAGGAGGAAGAACAAGGATATGCCGTATTTATGCAAAGAGAGAAATTTGAATATTTATAATATAGTTTGGGGACTTTGGCCAATGGAGGGAGTTTCAGGCATGTCCGGAGTATGGAGAGAGAGAGAGAGAGAGAGAGAGAGAGAGAGAGAGAGAGAGAGAGAGAGAGAGAGAGTCAAATTAAACTGTATGATGCCAAATAGTCATATGATTAGAGTAATAAGGTGTGTACGGGGCTCATGGTATTTTCAAAGTACGGTGCAAAAACATTCACATCTAAATTTGTTATACCAATACTGAAAGCATAATAATTTTATTGACAAAGATTATTATTATTATATTGACGACAGCAAGGAATGAAATTCCACTCTCTCTCTCTCTCTCTCTCTCTCTCTCTCTCTCTCTCTCTCTCTCTCTCGCCAATAAAAAAAGTTCATGAAGCGTTATCTTCTTCCCCTTCTTCTTCTTCTTCTCTCATGAGGGTCAGTGACCTGGAGGTCACAAAGTCCCTTCCCTTCAGATCAGAAGCGTATATTACGTATATCCCCAAAGTAGGTCTAGTGCGGACATGCGCAATGCGGCTTGCGCATTGTCCCCGTTTATCTGGTGATGAGTCGCGTTCGGCATTTGTTTTTCTCTCGAAGTTTCATGTACGTAAACTGCTGTTTTGTTCCAAGTTCCTTGTTCAGCTGCCGGATATGTTCCGTTTTTTCTAACCAGTCACTGCTGTTTTTGCTGTTCCACGTGCTCGTTCCACGTTCCTTGTTCAGATGGAGCTGTTCCGTTTTCGAAGTGTTCACAAAAAATAGAGCAATCGCTGTTCCGTTTTCCTGTGCTATCTTCCACGTTCCTTGTTCAGCCTGCTGTTCCATTTAATGTACCCTCAACAACTGGAAGAGTTGTTGCTCCATTTTTCAGTGCTTTGTTCCAAGTTCCTTGTTCAGCCTGCTGTTCCATTTTATGCATTCTAAACAACTGGAAGAATCGTTGTTCCATTTTTCTGTGATCTGTTCCACGTTCCTTGTTCAGCCTGCTGTTCCATTTTATGCATTCTAAACAACTGGAAGAATCGTTGCTCCACTTTTCTGTGATCTGTTCCACGTTCCTTGTTCAGCCTGCTGTTCCGTTTTATGCATTCTCAACAACTGGAAGAATTGTTGTTCCATTTTTCTAGGCTCTGTTCCACGCTCCTTGTTCAGATGGAGCTGTTCCTTTTTCTAAGCGTTCACAACGACTGGAACACTCAAATTGTTCCATTTTGTAATTCTTTTATGAAAATACATACAGTACCGTCTGCCTACATTTTTGTTTTCTTATGTTCACTGCAGAATTTTTTTTTTAATATGCCTGTGTTTTATGGGTTACCCACGAGCAAGAACCCGTGCTGGCATAAGGCTAAGCTTAGTCTAGAAGACGCCTGTAAAACTGGAACAATTCACTTCACTGATATAATAATAATAATAAAAATAATAATAATAATAATAATAATAATAATAAATCCTTTATTTCAGCTCAGGGTGATATATATACTGTATATATACAGCATATATATATCCATATATATATATATATATATATATATATATATATATATATATATATATATTATATAAAAATATAAACATATACATTATATATATATACATGCCAATATTTACCAAACAAATTCCTCCTGAATTTCTTCAGCATATCGAAGGTCCCCTAATTTAAATACACGTTTAATATTTAGCAAAATAAAAAAAACTCTTGTTTTCTATATATAAATTACTCCACCTGTCAACAGTAATTCCTTAAAACATCCAACAAAAACAAATATTCCTTTATCTTACCAGGCAAACAATCGGATTCTTCTTCAAATGCGTCAATCTAAATTCAACAGGCGTCGCCAGAGAAGAATATATTACCAGGGAGAGAGAGAGAGAGAGAGAGAGAGAGAGAGAGAGAGAGAGAGAGAGAGAGAGAATTTCTTGCTGCATTTCTGAGAGAGAGAAAGAGACAGAGAGAGTATATCCTGTTGTAAATCTTAGAGAGAGAGAGAGGTTGGGGGGTCATACATATTCGGTCTTCATTGCTCATATTGCTCAATTTTATGAAAGGTCCTTCGTCATAATTAAAGGGGGGAGAGAGAGAGAGAGAGAGAGAGAGAGAGAGAGAGAGAGAGAGAGAGAGAGAGAGAGAGAGAGAGAGAGAGAGAGGGGGGGGGGGGGGAGTAGAGTCTGCATAGTATCAATCACCCCATGACATGTGAATATAAACGCAGACTCGAATTTCACGGAGAGAGTAATTATGTTGTCTCTCTCTCTCTCTCTCTCTCTCTCTCTCTCTCTCTCTCTCTCTCTCTCTCTCTCAGGTTCCTGACTGTAAATAAGCTTTCTCTGTCTACTAGGATGGCACTCTTTCTCTCTTACATTCCCAATGGTAAATACTCTCTCTTAATTTCTAGAGTAAATTTCTCTCTCTCTCCTCTCTCTCTCTCTCCCTCTCTCTACGATTTACAACAGGAAATTCTCTCTCTCTCTCCCTCCCTTTCTCTCTCTAAGATTTACAACAGGACACACTCTCTCTCTCTCTGTCTCAGATTTACAACAGGACACACTCTCTCTATCTATTGGCAAAACGCAAAGCAAAAATGGGAATGTTGTTCCGGCACTTCAAAACAAGAAAAGCCGAACACATGATTATGCTTTCTGAAACGTATGTACGTAGTCCACTTGAATATTGTAATATAATATGGTACCCACACTACCAAAAGGATTTTGCACAAACAGAGAGTGTACAAAGGTCCCTTACAGCTAGAATATAAGTTAAGGACCTTGACTACTGGGAAAGACTACAATTCTTAAATGTATATAGTCTCGAAAGGAGAAGAGAACGCTACATGATAATACAGGCATGGAAACTGATAGAAGGAATTACCGAAAACATCACGGAGCTAAAAATATCAGAAAGAGCAAGCAGAGGTTGATTAATCGTGCCCAAAACTATACCAGGGAAACTAAGGAAAGCACACAGGACATTACTGCACCACGCACCAGCATCGATAATGCAGCGTCTATTCAATGCGCTACCAGCTCATCTGAGGAACATAACAGGAGTGAGCGTAGATGTGTTTAAGAATAAGCTTGACAAATATCTAAGATGCATCCCAGACCATCCAAGACTGGAAGGTGCAAAATATACCGGAAGATGCGTTAGCAATTCTCTGGTAGACATCAGAGGTGCCTCACACTGAGGGACCTGGGACAACCCGAACGAACTGTAAGGTCTGTGAGGATAGGTCTCCCTAAGATTTGCGACACAAAATACTCTCTCTCTCTAAGATTTACAACACAAAATACTCTCTCTCTCCTCTCTCTCTCAGGTTAACAACAGTAAATCCATTGTTTGTATCTCTCTCCTAATTACCAACAGTATATTCTCGCTCTCTCTCTCTCTCTCTCTCTCTCTCTCTCTCTCTCTCTCTCTCTCTCTCACCCAAACCGAGACTAATTGTGACCGACTGTTGATCCTTTAATTACAAGCGACGCTTATTATTATTATTATTATTATTATTATTATTATTATTATTGAGTAAAATACTGGCAGTAATTTATATATATATATATATATATATATATATATATATATATATATAATTAACTAATGCTAATAACAGCAATGCTGTGGCAGGCAAGACAGCAAACAAAAACAACAGAAGCTGCTGTTGTTTCTTGTTTCCTGCAATTATATCCAAACATCTGCTCCTCGCATCAATGCCTGGAGAAACGGTAATGCATAATACTTAAAAGACACACTCCCTCTCTCTCTCTCTCTGTGTTATCTTCCATCACATTTTCTTTTACCTCTCACTTTCACTCCTATCGGATTTTTTTACCTTTCTCTTTCTCTCTCTCTTCTTCTTCTTCTTCCTTTACCTCATCTATCGTCTTTTTAACCCCTCTCTCTCTCTCTCTCTTTTATTTTATCTTCTATAGCATTTTTTACCTCTCTCTCTCACTCTCCTTCTTTGACCTCATCTACCATTTTTTAACACCCTTTCTCTCTCTCTCTCTCTCTCTCTCTCTCTCTCTCTCTCTCTCTCCTATGGCATTTTTTCTCCTTCATTATCATCTCTCTCTCTCTCTTTAACCTCATCTAATCTTGCTTTTTTATACATCTCGCTCTCTCTCTCTCTCTCTCTCTTTAACTTCATCTCCTCTCGCTTTTTTATACCTCTTCTCTCTCTCTCTCTCTCTCTCTCTCTCTCTCTCTCTCTCTCTCTCTTTTAACTTCATCTCCTCTCCTTTTTATACCTCTTCTCTCTCTCTCTCTCTCTCTCTCTCTCTCTCTCTCTCTCTCTCTCTCTCTCTCTCTCTCTCTCTACCCCATCTATGGCTTTTTTATAATTCCACCATCTCTCTCTCTCTCTCTCTCTCTCTCTCTCTCTCTCTCTCTCTCTCTCTCTCTCTGTCTTTTCACCCCATCTATCGCTTTTTATACCCCTCTCTCTCTCTCTCTCTCTCTCTCTCTCTCTACCCCATCTATGGCTTTTTATAATTCCACCATCTCTCTCTCTCTCTCTCTCTCTCTCTCTGTCTTTTCACCCCATCTATCGCTTTTTTATACCTCCCCCCCTCTCTCTCTCTCTCTCTCTCTCTCTCTCTCTCTCTCTCTCTCTCTCTCTCTCGCGGATATTCTAGCTCACAGCCCCAACCCCGAGGCGTGCATGCCTCGGAATCTCATTATATGAATAATTGCACGGTGTTAGACAGGTATGCGCGGCGCCCGCGTGGGCGTGAAACATCGCCTTTTTTCCAGCAGCCGGACTCTGAGACTTCTCTTCTTCTTTATTATTATTATCATTATTACTCTTTTTCCTCTAAATTAATATTCTGTCATCGACACATACAAAGACTCACAGTTATTATTATTTAAAATGACGACAAATAATTTAAAAAAGATAAGTATAAAACGCGCAGATTTTTCTTCGGCACAATCGAGTTTTCTGTACAGCGTATAATCACGGTCACCGAAAGTACATCTATTGTTTGTTGGTCTCGGTATTATGCTGTATGAGCCGCGGCCCGTGAAACTTTAACCACGGCCCGGTGGTGGTCTGTTCGATATCGTTTCCAGAAGCACGGTTATGGCTAACTTTAACCTTAAATGAAATAAAAACTACTGAGGTTAGAGGGCTGCAATTTGGTATGTTTCACGATTGGAGGGTGGATGCTCAACACACCAATTTGCAGCCCTCTAGCCTCAGTAGTTTTTAAGAGCTGAGGGCGGACAGAAAAAAGTGCGGACAGAAAAACGTGCGGACAGGAAAAAGTGCGGACAGGAAAAAGTGCGGACAGGAAAAAGTGCGGACAGAAAAAAGTGCGGACGGGAAAAAGTGTGGACAGAAAAAAGTGCGGACGGACTGACAAAGCTGGCACGACAGTTTTCTTTTACAGAAAACTAAAACGACTTAAAAGTGGCTGTGTCCCCTACGAGGCTTCAAGAAGCAACCAGCCTCTAAGACTTCTTGTCTTCGCTATTACCATCATTATCATTCTTATTATCTTATATTCTTATTCTGTCAACAACGCATACAAAGACGCACAGTTATCATTATTCAAAATGGCGACAAGAGGCCTTGAAAACATAAAAAAAAAGAATAAAAAGTGTTCATCTTTCCTACGCGGAATCTGAGCAAGACTTTCCTTTGCTATAATGATCATAATCGCCCTTTTTATTTCACGTTCTTATTCAGTAAACTACAAATGCGAAGAAGCAAGAATTATTATTATTTTTATTATTATTATTAATTAACATTACTGCAAAACGCCTTTATAAATGATAAAAAAAAAAATAATCAAAAGTAAGCATCATTCCTACGACGCTTCACAAGAAGCAGGCGGAACTTTCGCAGAATCAACACCGGACGGCGCATGCGCAGACGAAGCGGCGCCCGAGAGAGAGAGAGAGAGAGAGAGAGAGGGGGGGGGGGATATGTATGTGACGCTAAATGACAAGGCGGCTCTGGTTTGCAAAAGCCATTAGAATAAATGCCCCGTTAGATTCCCGGGCGTCCGCCTTTCCTTTGAGTGCCCCAAAAGGCACCGCCGGGGCACGGAGACGAGTTGCCCGGCGGAGCATCAGATGGCACCAGATAAGCCCTACCCACTTGGCACTTGAGAGCCTGTAATTAGAGGTCGCAGCAGCAGCAGAAGCGGCCCCTAGGGCGGGAGGGAAGGAGGGAGGAAGTGCCTCCGAGCTAGATGGAATGACAGGCTATGCATTATCTCATTCCAAGGAATAACAGCGACCCCCCTCCCCCTCCCCCAAAAAGCACTCTCTGCTTTGTGCAGGCGACCAGAGCCGCCGCCAGGGCCGAAGGACTTCTTGTCAATAGGATGCGAGGATACCGCGGCGACCTGTTCCTTCAAAATGGCCTGTGCTGTGTCCTTAGTATTGGGCTTTAGTACTTGGTACTAGGCTTTCTTTCCCTAGTACTAAGTTTCAGTACTTGGTACTAGGGTTTATACTCTTAGTACTAGCTCTGTATCCTTAGTACAAGGATTTGTATCCTTAGTGCTAGGCTTTGTAACCTTTGCACTAGGCTCTGTACCCTTAGAACTAGGCTCTGTATCCTTACTGTAGTATTAGGCTCTGTATCCTTAATACTTTGCTTTGTATCCTTTGCACTAGGCTCTGTATCCTTAATGCAAGGCTCCGTATCCTTAGTACTAAGCTCTGTATCCTTAGTGCCAGGCTTCGTACCCTTTGCACTAAGTTTTCTATCCTTAGTACTAGGTTTTAGTACTTGATATTAGGCATTACATCCTTAGTACTAGGATCTGTTCAGAAATCTGAATGTGTGTGAAGAAGAAGATGAAGAAGAAGAAGAAGAAGAAGAAGAAGAAGAAGAAAAATGGCAACAAACACAAACATCCAAAAATGGAACGTTGTGGTATCCGCCATTCCAACACTTGTAGAACCAGCGCCCAGAGCTCAGCCGGCGAACGAAAAAAAAAAATTAAATAAAAAAACACGAAAAAAAAAGACAGGAATGAAAATGACAGAGACGTGTAGGAAGAGCACATCGCAACGCCCACATCAAATCATGGCCGCGAGTGCATGAAGATGTTTTCGCGGTACGTACTGTACAATAAAGTCACATCAAGCGGCGTGAGTACCCAAGAGTACATAACAGACCCTGCCCACGTGACGTCACGGGACGATGGGCGGACAAGTCGTTTACACTCAACTGCGGCGTGAAAAAACTACCATTAAATATAATTAGAGCAGTTATTTTATGATAATAATCATAATAATGACATTAATCACTTAAATTTGATGAAAGGTAAAATAAGTTTCCATGTGGCGTTATCACTTAGTCATTAAAAAGATTTGGGTATAATATTTAATTTAAACACACATACACTATACACCATAAGTATATACAGTAAATTATAAACAGCAAACACACACACAACAGAATAAAATGATTATATACAAAGAAAACTCACTTTATAAAAAAGACTAACATTAAAGAAATATAACGCCATTTTAGTGTATAAAAAGGCCTTTGCATTTGACGTTGATCTGCAGATTAGGAACAACTGTCTTGGCTTAACTCAAGATACTGGATTAACTGTGGGAATCTCTTGCTCTATTTTCCATCTGTCAGCATCTAGTAAGATTCTCTTTCTAGTCGTAGGTTTATCTGTCTTCATTTTATATAATATATAATAAAGGAACTGTATGTTTGCCTGTATAAACTAGCGTCTAGCATTCCCAGCTACAGGCTTCAGACGCCAAAGAGAATAATAAGACCTAGACCCATAGACTGGCGCGCTTTCTCCGTCAGGGAACGTTAAGTTTTATTGCGGAAATAAACGTCACCTCCGAGCGTCCACTGGGCCAGATTGGGTTTTTCGATTACTTGCTTGAAAGGCTTTTACGAGGTGAAGGAGTTCCTCAAGGAGATGTGTCAGGTTACTTGTCAAAAACAGAAAAAAAGGGGGAACTCCGTCGCTCAAATGGGACTATTCTGCTCCGGGTGTGTTTATTTGGTTACCATGTTTTCTTTCGTGTATTTCTGGTTTAAGTCGAGGATTAATCTCGACTGTTTGGCTTCAGTGGAATTTATTGTTATTTTGTCGTAACATGGCTCGGTTTATTTTTAAACGAAATAATGTTTCAAGCTACATTTTGTCAGTGGAGGAGAGATTGGTTCAATATTTTCAAACAGGACAGTTAGACCCAGTGGTACCGTTTGGTGCGAAGCACAGCCTATCCTAGCGTTTTATTCAATAAAATATTTCTCATCACATAACTGAATAATGTTATTTATCACCAAGACAGCTATTTATCTTCACGTACGACAGACTCTGGCATTGTGGTTCCCAATCTATTCTATTTACGGCCGCAAAGTCTCACGCCATTTCAGCCTCTGTTGTGTTACAGTGGACCGATCTGATCCAGACAGACCACGAGTACACGACCTCTCCAGCCACCCAGTCCAGGTCTTTCTTTTACATCAAAAGAACCAAGGTCTAATTTGTCACGTTGAATGATGATGGATGTGTTTGTCCAACACCCTCTTTCTCACGAATCCAAGAGGGGGCAATAAAATCGCCTGATTTACGGCGGGAGAAAGGATTTTATTCGCCGCGTCAGTCAACTAGACAGGGGTCGTGGCCGGCCCACGCCACGCCACGCCGCCTTTGTTTACGAGGGCGTGTTCGCTGCTGCTGCTGCTGCGGCCAAGTCGAGTTTTACTTCTTCTTCTCGGTACGAATCGACGGGCGTCTTCCCTCTGTCATTATCGTTTGGATGTTGCCCGCTTGTCCCTGATGTTTTTCCTCATTTCTGCTTACGTTTGAACGTCTCAGTCCACTTTTTAAAATCGTATAATTTTTACTACTCCAACTGAACGTCTCTCCGGCATTAAAATGGAGTGGTCTAATGCTGGTTAGCCTCCTGGTTTTCAAAAAGTATATATGGGACGAGGAAGCTAGGTCCATGGCCCCCTCTCCAGCGTAGCTGCCACCCACGACAACCAACTATTATTATTATTATTATTATTATTATTATTATTATTATTATTATTATTATTATTATTATACTCAGTGACTGTTTGCATTAATTTGAGGCAAAATTAAGGACCATTCTACGCCTCACTGTTCTTTCCAACAAAAGCACAAAAAAGAACGTTATTTGAATCTTCGTAAAATCCAAAATAATAATAATAATAATAATAATAATAATACTAATAATAATAATAATAATAATAATAATAACACATCTTCATCCAATTACTACACAGGCTCTGGAACTTGAAACTACTTCTCTCCAGGGCAAGAGCCAAGGGCCCAGGGAATTATGTCCTTCTCTGGGCCCTTTTGGCTCTTGTCCTGAGAGAGAGAGAGAGAGAGAGAGAGAGAGAGAGAGAGAGAGAGAGAGAGAGAGAGAGAGAGAGACCACCTGCCGAGTCCCACTTCAGGGCGAACAATGGCCAGTCTTCTTTATGACCGTCAACGAATCAGGTGCCACGTGATTTGTGCATCCTCTAGGGCAACTCTCTCAATAACAGGGCGCCTCCTGGCAGTATCCTACGCTCCTGTTGTATCCTACACTTCTGATAGTATCATGCACTCCTTGCAAGTATCCTACACTCTTGTCAGTATCCTACACTCCCTGTCAGTATCCTATAATCCTATCAGTATCCTATAATCCCGTCAGTATCCTACGCTCCTCGTCAGTATCCTACACTCCTATCAGTATCCTACACTCCTGTCAGTATCCTACACTCCTTGCAAGTATCCTAAACTCCTGTCTGTATCCTACGTTCATCAGTATCCTACACTCCTCGTCAGTATACTAAACTCATTCTCAGTATCCTATACTCCTGCCAGTATCCTACGCTCCTCAAAAGTATCCTCCACTCGATGCTAGTATCCTAAACTCCCTGTCAGTGTCTACATCCTACAGTCGTCAGTATCCTACACCCCTCGTCAGTATCCGCCACTCCTTGTAAGTATCCTACACTCCCTGTCAGTATCCTACACTCCTGTCAGTATCCTATACTCCTTGCTAGTATCCTAAACTCCTCTGATACTCGGAGAGAGAGAGAGAGAGAGAGAGAGAGAGAGAGAGAGAGAGAGAGAGAGAGAGAGAGAGAGAGAGAGAGAGAGGCTGGAAGGAACGTCAGCGAAAATTATTGCCCAGAACCCGTCGGGATCCCAGGATTCGGTAATTTCACAGTCGGGGTGTTCCGCAAGGTGGGAATTGATGGCTCCGTCTGTTTTCGGAGGTCGAAGGTCAGTCACCCACTGCCCGGCGCTGTAATCGTGATTTTGAGTTTTCTTTTGTGTGTGTGTGTGTGTGTGTGTGTGTGTGTGTGTGTGTGTGTATATATATATATATATATATATATATATATATATATATATATATATATATATATATATATATATATATATATATATATATATTACATAAATTTAAAGATAGGAATAAAAGTCAAAACAGGACATCCTATGTGGGATAAAAGCCACCATCATTAACGAGAGAGAGAGAGAGAGAGAGAGAGAGAGAGAGAGAGAGAGAGAGAGAGAGAGAGAGAGAGTTTTACGATTTTCAAATGGCTTTACAGCTACGAAGGAAAACAGCCCGGCTGTTAAACTTAATTTTATCGCAGCGTCAAGAGTTCGTTCTCTCTCTCTCTCTCTCTCTCTCCCACTCTCTCTATTTTCCAGCAAGTATTGCAATTATTACGCTTTTTTATTTATTTATCTTTTTAACAATTTTTTTGCTGGATAAAAACGTCTGTACTTTGCTCTCAAAATATATTCGCAAAAATTAATGTACACTAATTCTGTTATCCCCTATAAAGTACCTTGAAAATTATATATAATCTAATGCTATTTATAGCAACTATTTGCCATTAAAACTTAGAGAGAACAAGTAAAAAATGAGCCGAAGTTTCTTCGGCGCAATCGAGTTTTATGTACAGCCGCTACAGCGTATAATCAAGGCCACCGAAAATAGATCTATTTTCGGTGGTCTCGCTATAATGCTGTATGAGCCGCGGCCCATGAAACCTTAACCACGGCAAGGTGGTGCCTATCCTATATCGCTGCCAGAAGCACGATTATGGCTAATTTTAACCTTAAATGAAATAAAAACTACGGAGGCTAGAGGGCTGCAATTTGGTATGTTTGATGATTGGAGGTTGGATGATCAACATACCAATTTGCAGCCCTCTAGCCTCAGTAGTTTTTAAGATCTGGGGGCGGACAGAAAAAGTGCGGACAGAAAAAAGTGCGGACGGACAGACAAAGCCGGCACAATAGTTTTCTTTTACAGAAAACTAAAATTAGAAAATTTTGATAACTTTATGTAAAAATAAATTGGCTAAAATAAAATATAGACCAAGCCTACTATTCCCTATAAATGACCATTTTAATCATATATAACTTAACGTTAGTTATACCAGCTACTTTCGATTACAACTTAAAACAATATTAAAATCTTCAATAATTTTATTTTTAAAAAATTGTTGATTAATGTAAAGAAAAACTCACCGGCGTAAAGATTTCAGTTATCAGAGAAAGTTAAAAATAAAAGATATATGTCATGGCTCATTCGAAATTAAACAAAGTAGAAGACGTCTATATAATTTGCCGGGGATGAATATTCGCCAAAATTAATTACTGCTAATTTTTACTACCACAACTTTGATCAATTGTCCTTCAAGGGTCATTGCTACTTAAATAAGTGTCTCTACTATAATCACAGTACGTTAAATAATAGAAAAATGAAGATAAATTTGAAATTAACCAAAATGCAAGACGTCTGTATTTTGCCGGAAAAAATATTCGCCAAAATAAATTACCGCTAATTTTATTTTCACAATCCCAACTTTGATATATTTCCTTCAATGTTCACTGATATTTAGCTACTTAAATAAGTGTCACTACAACCATCACAGTGTTAAAAATAATATATAATTTTAAACATAATATAAAGTTAATTTTGAAATTAACCTAAATAAAAGACCACTATAATTTGCCGGAAAAAATATTCGCCAAAATAAATTACCGTTAATTTTATTTCGCAATACCAACGTCCATAAACAATGTCCCTCAAAGCTTACTGCTATTAAGTTACTTACATAAGAGTCATTAAATCCATTTTTAGTTTTCTGAAAAGAAAACTATTGTACCGGCCTTGTCTGTCCGCCCTCAGATCTTAAAAGTTACTGAGGCTAGAGGGCTGCAAATTGGTATGTTGATCATCCACCCTACAATCATCAAACATGACAAATTGCAGCCCTCTAGCCTCAGTAGTTTTTATTCTACTGAAGGTTAAAGTTAGCAATAATCGTGCTTCTGGCAAGGTGGCCGGCTGAGAGTTTCATGGGTCGCGATTCATACAGCATTATACCAAGACCACCGAAAGGTAGAGCTATTTTTTACTTGTTCTGAGATATTCTCAGTCCTCTCAATTCTATCTTTCATCGGCTTTATTACTTTCTCTCTCTCTCTTTTGTTTCTTCTGCATCTCCCGTTCTCACTCTTTCCTCTTCGTCAAGTTCTACCTTCACAGAACAACCGAAATTCTTGGGCTGATAAGCACCCCAGATGGTTGAGCTCTCTCTCTCTCTCTCTCTCTCTCTCTCTCTCTCTCTCTCTCTCTCTCTCTCTCTCTCCACTTTCATCTTTCTCTCTTTGTTTACTCTTCCCTGTTCTGGGTATCTACTGATAATGGTCATCTCTCTCTCTCTCTCTCTCTCTCTCTCTCTCTCTCTCCTTTACCTTATCTTCTATCGCATTTTTTACCTCTCTCTCTCTCTCTTCTTCCTTTACCTCATGTATCAGTTTTTTACCCCCCCTCTCTCTCTCTCTCTCTCTCTCTCTCTCTCTCTCTCTCTCTCTCTCTCTCTCTCCATCATCATCTCCTCTCGCATTTTCTACCTCTCTCTTTCTTCCTTTACCTCATCTATCGGTTTTTTACCTCTCTCTCTCTCTCTCTCTCTCTCTCTCTCTCTCTCTCTCTCTCTCTCTCTCTCTCTCTCTCTCTCTCTCAGACACGCACACAGCCACTTGATGACTTTAACAGATTGCTTGATCGCCTTGCTTTGCTCTGGCGCTTCGGAGGAACTGAAGAAAACAAAAAAAAACAAAAAAAAAGAGAGGAACGCAAAAAGCTGGCGAGTTGCAAGATGCACACGGTAATGGCTTGTTATAATAAGAGATGAGGAAATGGCATTAGGTACACGTACGCATGCGCTCGCGCTCATGCATACATACATAAGGATACACATACAAACACTTACACTATACATATATATATATATATATATATATATATATATATATATATATATATAGAGAGAGAGAGAGAGAGAGAGAGAGAGAGAGAGAGAGAGAGAGAGAGAGAGAGAGTGTATGCTTATATAAATATATATATATAAATATATATATATATATATATATATATATATATATATATATATATATATATATATATATGAGAGAGAGAAGGGAAGTCTCTCTCTCTCTCTCTCTCTCTCTCTCTCTCTCTCTCTCTCTCTCTCTCTCTCTCTCAGGCAGAAAAATACATGACATTTACAATCCGTGCTGGAAAATACGGAACACGAAAATATAATAAAAAACAAACTCTTCTGTCTTGTGAGAGAGAGAGAGAGAGAGAGAGAGAGAGAGAGAGAGAGAGAGAGAGAGAGAGAGAACTGAAGAACGTCAACAGGAAATGAGTGACAACGCATATTCTCACGTAAAAGAAAAATAATACGAAAAAAGACTACGTATTCTTGGCTAAGGGAATCAGAGAACATGAACATCAACACAGGACTACTGAGCAAGCATATTCTTACATGAGCTGAAGAATGTGAACAGGACATATATATCAAAGATTGTGTATTTTCAGCAGGAGCTCAGGAATGTGAACAGGACATATCAAAGATTGAGTATTTTCAGCAGGAGCTCAAGAATGTGAACAGGACATATCAATTATTGTGTATTTTCAGCAGGAGCTCAAGAATGTGAACAGGACATATCAGAGATTGAGTATTTTCAGCATGAG